>NC_134455.1:374943490-375125990 GCF_047948215.1 Lycorma delicatula | reverse complement strand
CCCACGACAGAACGGAGACGGTATTTGCGTTTGGGGTAAGAGGTTGTGTGTGAGTGTTTGTTACCATTTTTCTCAAAAGATACTGGACTGATTTCGATGCGGTATTTTCATTACATAGGTTTCACTTCAGAGCAGGTTCCTAAATATGTTTTACAATTATAGGTCACTAGGGAGCGTTGCAGTAGATGTGTTTATTTTAAACGGCTGAGCCTATTTTGATGCGGTTTTTTGCATTACATAGGTATCAACCCAGAACAGGTTCTTAGATTAGTTTTACGGTAGAAATCGGCAGGGAGTGCTGCGATAGATATATTTCTTCAAAACGGCTTTTGAATATTTCTAAGGCGCAAGAAATTCTTACAAGTTAGAAAACCCAATGTATCCTTGCTGGAGTTTTCTAACTCCATCAACCAACGACGAAAAAACCTTAAAAAACTTGAAATTATTAAATAACTATATTTTTACCTTATTAGCTTGACGTTGTGATATTGTTTTTAAGACAATAAGATTTAAAATTTTGATTGACCGTTGTGCGTGACCCGTAGACCGCATAGGTAAGCTTTAGTTGTCATAGTAACGCACGAAGGTTAATTAAAATCTTAAACTTTATTGCCTTAAAAACAATATCATATTTTTACAGAGGATTATAACTTAAAAATACAATTATTTAATTATTTATTAAATTTCAGGTAAAGATTTTTGAAAATATATGTTTGGAGTGTCGCTTTATATGGAAGTGAAACTTTGACAATCCGAGTATCTGAGAAGAAAAGATTAGAAGCTTTTGAAATGCGGTGCCATAGGAGAATGTTAAAAATCAGATGGGCGGATAAAAAGACAAATGAAGAGGTGTTGCGGCAAATAGATGATGAAAGAAGCATTTGGAAAAATATAGTTAAAAGAAGAGACAGACTTATAGGCCAGATATTAAGGCATCTTTGAATAGTTGTTTTAATATTGGAGGGACAGGTAGAAGGAAAAAATTGTGTAGGCAGGCCACGTTTGGAATATGTAAAACAAATTGTTAGGGATGTAGGATGTAGGGGGTATAGCGAAATGAAATGACTAGCACTAGATAGGGAATCTTGGAGAGCTGCATCAAACCAGTCAAATGACTGAAGACAAAATAAAAAATTAAATACAAAATAAATTTCAGAATATTTTCGTCTTAATTGGTATTGAAACCGATTTTAGTTAAATATCTTACAGAGAGAAGAATTAAATTTAAAATAAAGGGATTTAAATTTCCATTTTAGGGACATAAAATAATTTAAAAAAATATTTTACATTATTATTACCTTCGCATTATCAACATGTTTGCCTGTATAAAAAAATGTTATTTCCTGCCAACTTTATCATGTAATTCATCCTATATATTAATGAATTACTTAGTAAATAAAATTACAAGATTTATATTAGTAATTAAGGAGATACAGTTTTTCTATGAGAAGAAAAAAAAATCATGTTATATAATAATGAAGGATTTATCCTGACATGTATTACCTGTAATTAAGGAGCGAATAGTAAAAATCCCTTACTTTAGGTAGCTAGTTTTACATGGTAGCTAATTTTATTGATTGTCAGAGTGAACATTTTTGAAAGATCGTAATCGTTCAATATAATTTGAAAAAAATTAAAAGAAAAGGAAAATACGTTTAAATAAAAGGAAACATAAGTGATTAAAAAAAATTAATTTCTTAAGTTTTCTTCAATCGTTGAAATGTAAATCCGTAATTAAGTCGCACGTACGAGAAATATTGTCCTAATAGTCAATTACTGTAACGAATAATAGCAATTAATCGACCTTATTCTGTAAAGTGAAAAACTAAAAAAAGGAAAAAAAGAATAGTAGTAAGTATTATATTTATTTAAAGAAAATAAATTTTCATAATATTCGAAATATTATTTTCCTGAAATTTACAATTTCAGGAATGATGTTCTTGCGCGGTTTTTTGATGACTATTTGTAAAACATCAATTGAATCAAAACACGAGTAGAAGAAAATTTATTATATTCATCTTTCTGCAGTATTATCTAGCTTAGAGCAGTTATTAAAAATTTCTGAACTATTCTGGAAAAGTTTTTCAAACCTGTTTTATTCATTGATTGTTTAAAGACATCTAATGGGCTACAAGTAAAATTTAGTGGTACTGTATTAGAATTATGAATTCAAACAGTAGATTATGTCATGTCAAATCATAATATTATTTCTAAAAAAATAATAATAATAGCCCAGAATTCGTATTTCCTCTTCTTTGAAACTCATAATAATATGATAATAATCCTCACATGATAATTAAAAAAAAAACTGATTTTACAATATAAAATATTGTGATATTTATTTTAGAGAAAATAGTCATTAGAACATTCATTAATTCTTTCTAAGCTATTCGCTTTTATTACGGTAAGATTTTATTAACTGCTTCATCTAAAATGCACTTAATAAGAATTCTCTCAAAGAATGCATAATAAAGGTATTGCTAACGTTTACCTTTTTTCCTCGTTTGAAATGTGATTATAAATATAAATATAGCAACGGCATTAAAAAAAACAACATTGTATTTCCCTTATGTTCGTACAAACGCTCGAAATTCTGTTTCACTTTTTAATTTGTAACATTAAAACTGTCAAATAGACTTAATTAGTCTGATCTTAATTAATAACTAATCTGTCCTTGATGAAGAAATAGTACAGTAAACGATTGCACTAAATAGCCAGTGTTACGTAACTTTAAACGAAATAAATTATTTCTAAGTGAACATGTTTCTTCTTCTTCTTCTTCCTCTTCTAATAATAATAATAATAATAATTATAAAAATAATAATAATAAATAAATTATTATTACTGTATTTTTCAGCCTTGGAAAGCATGTGACGGTACTCCAGGAAGAAATCAAAGCCATTAAGGCAGTGCTCTGAGTGTTATAGAAAAGGGATATAAAACTACCTCAAGCTAATGTTCTAGTCGTTTTGATGGCTCTTGCATCATATAAGATAAATTCAAGGCTGTTAGGGCTTCCTTTACAGTCTCTTGAAACTACCTACGAGCAATAATCTAAAACTTATTTACAACGAATAATCTTTATAATTTATTTAGATACAGGGATTTTTGAATCGTTAATAATAATATTTACTCGTAATAAAATTATCCATAATGATAGACCGACTAACTATAAATTAAAATTAATTTTTTCTGTTCTTTCATCTAATGTGAAATACTGTAATAATTAAATTTATTATTAATATGTGCTGCGTATGAAATGTAGGATCGTTTAAATAATCGTTGTTTTAAGTATTCACAAAAATTTGACGTGATATCGGAAAGATCTCTCTAAGAAAGTATATGCATTTTTTTAATACAATTTTTTAATATTCGCTGACAATGATAAATATTATTGTATATTTCTATTATTAATATTAAAGATTTCCTATTGCTGATCATATAATTTATACCTTTCTCTTTCCCCTGTTAATTAAATAATGTGTACAATTCACTTTTTCAAAACTGAAGGGGTTTAATGTTGTTTTCGGTCGCACTATTTTTAAAATTTTAATATAGAAAATCATCTGAGATGCAAAAGCTAATAATCAGAATTTTTTTCTCTCATAATGATCCTTTTCAGATTTAATCAGTCCTTGTGGGGGACAGTAGTATAGATATCGTCATTTGAGGGGCTGAATTTCTCTGAATTTAGATAAGTTTGATTCACTAATATGAGGAAGAAAACTTTGGTCGTGTAGAAGGAAGGGGAGAATTCTTTTTCTTCAGTTTCCCGATCATGTCTGGAATAGAATGCCTGAATAATGAATTATTAGGAGTAGTTTATATTTCATGTCAGTCGTCCGCAACTGATACGGTTATGATATTTAATAAACAGATATCTTTAGTAATTTTAACTCATTTTTATTAGATTAATAATAACAATTTAGTAGAGTTGTCTGATATTTTTTTTTAAACCAGACAGTTATTTTTATTAGCGTAATTAAAAATTCACTTTTCCGGATATATTCTTATACAAGTTGTTCTTAGATAACAGTAGTTCAGCATCATCTGTTAGGGGAATGACACCTTTCCAGGTGAAACCGTGACTATTAAAATTCAATTTATCATGTAAAACGTGAATAAACACGTTGCTGACATCACGTGCGATGTATAAATATATAAATGTAAAAACTAATTTATAAATAATTATTTATCTTCTAATGCTTTCTTTGCCTTTCTTGTATTATTTACTTAACGAAACATATGTATAAATTCTTTGTTGATTCGTTCAGTGGAAGAACAGCATCGTTTTCTCTAAGTGAAGGTAACTCATTCATCTTTTATAACTCATCACGTACTCTAGTTTAATTTTTTTAAAAAGTAATTTATGTTGTCAAAATATTCCGAAAGGAATAGATTACAAATATTTTATTGTTAGATATAACATCATATTTTACTTTCATTGTCTATGTTATTATACCGATTTTTTAGTTTTAATGAGTAAAAGAAGGCATATTTTTTAAATGAAATGATTATCTAGTAAATTATGTTATTTTTAATTAATAGAAGATAATATACCGGTCATATATTTTTTGTGATTCTGAAATTCCAGAACAGAACCGAATTTGATCAAATTATTGGTCTCAATCGTACTGCTGGCAATAGATGTGTGAAAATATTTTGAAGATAAAATAGATTATTATATTTTCTTTGAGAAATAAAAAATATAATTTTTTGAAAACTTTGCAGTAAGTTGTGTCAGATAGAAATCCTTGAAAGAGGATTCAAGAAAATAAATATAATATTCAAAACATTTTGTAAAATAATATTCTATAACGGGTTCTGTAACAATACCAATAATCGTTATAGAAGTTAAAATGTATCATTTATTAAAATAATAATTAAAAGATTAAAATATAATTAACGTAAGTTTCAATATCATTAAATATGAGTAGGTAATTTGAAAAATTAATCGAATCATAAATGTTCTCTAGAAATAATTATAAATTGTTATGAAGTAGAGGAAAAACACGGTAATCGTTTTTATAATATTTAAACAATTTGAACTATCATTAATAAAGCATCAAATTCTTCGTTTTGTTAACTAAATAACTTTTTATAAGTTTGAAAAAGAAAATTAAGTATTTATGAATCATTAAAAGTCTTTTCCGAACTAGAGCATAACCCTATCAGAATTCATACCTTTCTCTTTTTTTAAATTATTTTTTACTCTTTTGATAGATGAAACAGCATAATTTAACAATGATCGAATGCCATTTTTTAAAGTTATGTTTTTTGGTTTGTAACATCTAATATTAGTTTTTATTTGTCCTCTCAATTAAGAAATGATCATTTAAGGGTGTTATTTTGATTTAAAATTAAGATAATGTCATATTGTTTACGATTTCAGTTACAATTGAACGGCTCAGTTAAATTTCTAATTGATTTTATTTTAAAATTAATAATACTAAAGTATAATTTTATTTAACTGTTTTTTTTTTTAATTTCACTCTTTTGCACGTAACTATTGATGAATAATAAAAATAAATTAACGGCAAAATATATTTTCTGCTTTTCTCTTAATAAAGTACGCTTGATATATTAATTTATTTTAGCGAGTAGATATGTACGTAGTAAATTTATGCTTACATATGTCCAGTTTCTGAGATATTATGAAAATGTAACACTACAGAAACAGTTCCTTGAATAAGGAAGTTTGTTCATCCTGATCTCCAGGAAAAATGTGATTACATATTTGTTGAACGAACAGAATTATTATAATAGAGTGCAGTTACAAAAATGTAAATACAAAATTACTAACCCACCGGGTTGGTCTAGTGGTGAACGCGTCTTCCCAAATCAGCTGATTTGGAAGTCGAGAGTTCCAGCGTTCAAGTCCTAGTAAAGCCAGCTATTTTTACACGGACTTGAATACTAGATCGTGGATACCGTTGTTCTTTGGTGGTTGGGTTTCAATTAACTACACATCTCAGGTATGGTCGAACTGAGAATGTACAAGACTACACTTCATTTACACTCATACATATCATCCTTATTCATCCTCTGAAGTATTATCTAGACGGTAGTTACCGGAGGCTAAACAGGAAAAAGAAAAAAAGACAATACAAAATTACTAGGTAAATAAAATGATATAGGAAGAGAACTACCGGAAGCGTTACAGTGTTAGAATAAGTAATCTATGTATATAAAAATGAATGTCTGTCTGTATGTCTCTTATGCCTTCCTAAACCGTTCATCCGATAGCGATGAAACTTAGGGGAATAGTTGGACGCATGCCAGGGAAGGTTTCTGAATTGGTTTGGACCCGCTAGGTGGCGCTGAAGTCGAGATACTTAGAAAAACTTTATTTATGTTCCGATTTGGCTCATATTTAGAATATATATTAGTTACGTGAAATAAAATATTTTTGCAAAAAATAGACCCGCTACGTGTTACTGGGGTCGAGATATTTCAGAAAATTGTATTTATGGTCCAATTTGGTTCATATTCAGAATATGTATTAGTTACAGTGAAAAGAGATATTTTCGCGAAAAATAGTGTCGCTAGGTGACTTTCTTCTTCTCTATACATATATATATATAAAATGCAATTTTGATATATATGTCCTCTATAGACTAAAATAATACTGGACCGATTTACGCACGGGGAAAAACGGAAAAATAGGGAAAAATAAAAAAAAGGTAAATAGGGAATATTGGAAAAGGGGAAAAGTGAAAAAGGGAGAAAGTGAAAGGTTAAATTTTGTGAAGTTCGTAGTGCTAATTTTTTAATGTTTTATCAAACTTTCAATTGTGTTAATTTAAAATATATATAGCATTAGCAAATCTATCAATAGCGAAGCATTGCCGGGTTTGCTAGTTATATCATAAAATCAACTTAATTATTTGTGGAAAAGTAATCTTTTTTTTATAAACTTTCAAAATCCTAAAAAAATTATCAATGCAAAGAGACCATTATATTTCATATCCTTATGTAGAATGATGGATAATCGTAAGATGGACTATTACAAAAAAAAAAAAAAAACAAGAAAATTTCAATACATATCAACTAGTTCCATTTTCATCGATTTGAAAATATGGGAAAGAATTTAATAAGACAAACCTAACTTTATTACAGAAATGTGTTTATTACTCTAAAACCCAATTTATTACTCGTTTTAAAAATAAATATATTTAAACTTATCGCCAAAATTAAATTGAAATTACTTTCAGGTAAAATTAATTTGAAGAATAATCAAACTATTTAGTGTTGGCCATAATAAACATAAGTAGTACTAGAAACATTCAGATCTTAATCTCGGAAGCAAAGTTTAAAAGAAAATTAATTGACCTTCATGAAAATTGTAATAGTAAAATATTAGTAATAGTCTCACAGATACCTTTTATCCATTCAATAAATAAAAATTTCTCTAGTATAAATAAAACTGTTTTTAACAAAATGTTTCTTATATTAAAAAAGGTAAGACACTATATTTTTGTTATCAAAATCTGTTATTAATTTAGAATTTTCTTTAATAAAAATACATGTTAAATATATGTAATAGACAATAATAGATAATAAACAATGTTTAAGCGTTCCATATAATAAGCAAAAAATTAAAAAAAATTTTTACAAAACTCTTACGGCCCGATTTCATTTATTAAACAACGAATAATCATAAGAATTGTATTTTCTTTTGAGGTTTTTAGGGGCATCGACTACTTTGGTCATTAGCCCCATCCCACTTCAAAAAAAAATAAAAAAAAGGTTCTTTAATTCATATTTCCATGAAGAAAGTAAGTGTTCAAAATTTCAATCTTCTAATCCAACAAATTACCGCAAAGGCTTTCCTTTCGGCCATCCTTCCTTACGTTTTTCCATTCTGCGAACGGCCTCAACTTCCGACGACAGAGTGTCTGAGGCTTCGGACATGGCATCGTCTTCTCTTTCTGACGCCAATGACGTTCGCCGGCTTACATCAGGTGATGAAAGCTTCAATGGTGCTGTGAGCATCGTTGCAATTGAGTCTAAACTTCCAACCGATGCACTAAGAATTGTATTATTTCTGTAAATTTGATATCTATTACGTATATATACGTAATATATATCACATATATATCAATATATACGCATATATACGTGATATACGTATGTATTACGAATGAAATCGGATCGGTAAGAGTTTTGTAACAAATTCTTTTTTTTTTTTGCTTATTATATGGAACGCTTAAACATTGTTTATTATCTATTATTGTCTATTACATATATTTAACATGTATTTTTATTAAAGAAAATTCTAAATTAATAACAGATTTTGATAACAAAAATATAGTGTCTTACGTTTTTTGATATCAGTATCGTTTTGTTAAAAACAGTTTTATTTATATTACAGAAATTTTTGTTTTTTGAGTGGAAGAAATGATATCTGCAAGATTCTTAACGTACGGTTTGCAATTTCATTGTAATTTTTTTTGGATATCACTGCGTTTTTTTTTATTATTATTTTATTTTGTTTATGAATTTCTCATTGATATCTTATGGATTTATTATTAAAATTTATTGCCTTAGATCAAACAAACTGAATTTCACTGTCAATTTTTTTTTTGTGTTGATAGTCATATCATTCACTTCATACCATATTTTTCCTTTTTTGATAAAACTACTATAATGACATTAACGAATCGAAAATCCGTGATGTAATATTGCACTATTACTGTGTAAGTGTAACCCTTGCCGGCCTCTGTGGCGCGAGTGGTAGCGTCTCGGCCTTTCACCCCGAGGTCTCGGGTTCGAATCCCGGTCAGGCATGGCATTTTCACACACGCTACAAATCATTCATCTCATCCTCTGAAGTAATGCTTAACTGTGGACTCGAAGGTTAAACAACAAAAAAAAAAAAGAAAAAGTGTAACCCTTGAAAGGCGTCTCGGCCTTTCATCCGGAGGTCCCGGGTTCGAATCCCGAGCAGGCATGGCATTTTCAAACAGGCTACAAATCATTCATTTCATTCTCTGAAGCAATACCTAACGGTGGACCCGGTGATTAAACAAAAAAAAAGAAGAAAAAAAAAATGTAACCCTCGATCTTTATCGTTAAATACGATTTTAAAAATCGAATTTATTTCTGTTTTATGTATTCATTTTTTAATATAATTGATATAATCTCTTGTAAACTATTAATTTTTATTTTTTTTTAAAAGAAGTGATGGAATTAAAAAAATGTTTCATCTTCAGTACTTTCATTTACATAACAGCATTTACTATTAAAACAAGCTGTAGTATATTTTCTTTAAAATTTTATTATTTGAAGTTTTTTTACGCTACCTAGTACTATCAAGTACTACTACCTAGCGGCGCGATTCGTAAAGGTACGCTAAAATAATGAATAAAATGACATATTCGAGTCCCGCGGTTCATCAAATGGGAAAAAAAACGTTTTATAACGAAATTCCAGATATTTTTTAAAAGTATTCTTTATTACTAATCTAATTGAACTGAATGTTTTCACGCATATTATTTTTTTTCTCCATTTTGATTTCACTATTACATTAGGTCTAGTGGTAACCCACCGGGTTTGTCTAGTGGTGATCGCGTCATCCCAAATTAGCTGATTTGAAAGTCGAGAGTTCCAGAATTCAAGTCCTAGTAAAGTCAGTTACTTTTACTCGGATTTGAGTACTAGATCGTGGATACTGGTGTTCTTTGGCGGTTGGGTTTCAATTAACCACACATCTCAGTAATGGTCGAACTGAGAACGTACAAGACTACACTTCATTTACAGTCATACATATCATCCTCATTCATCCTCTGAAGTATTACCTGAACGGTAGTTACCGAAGGCTAAACAGGAAAAGAAAGGAGATTACGTTAGGTCATGTTTAGAACTGCAAACGTAGTTCGTTGACTTCGTCGTTTCTTACCGACCCATCGGTAAGAGGTGACGAATAATTCGTTAGAATTTTGTCGCGACGAGTTCTACGATATATATCACGAAGTTCTAACGAACTCCATGATATGTATAAAATCTTCTAAATGATGTATTTAGAAAAAACATTTTTAGAAATAATGTTTTGCAGTCTTATTTATACTCGCACAGAAAACTGAAAATAGTAAGATATATGACTAATATTATGTAAATATAATAATTTACAACAATAAATTGGAAATCAAGGATTTCATGATAAATAAGTAATTATATTGTTTATTGGTTAGCCCACTTTTAACGGATAGCATTGCTCACTCACTACTAGTACATGATAGTTCTTTGTTTAATTCTAACTGACGGGAACTTTTGAATTAAAAGTAGAATTTTTTAATCTACATTTGAAACGATTTCTTGCATTAGCGATTTCGCTTAGTGAATAATTCCATATAGCCGATTAGTTTTAACGTAGTATAAAAATTCGGATGCAACAAAAAAAAAAAAACTATTAATCTCGAATGAGAAAGCAGGAAGGACTTAAAAATTATGTTACGTATTTCTATATCTGATTTTATATAAAATGATCAATCAACAGTATTTTGCTATCATATTAAACGAATGGTGTAATTTTTAGTCGGCTAACATTTAAAAAAATTATATTTATTAACAATTTTTAATTACTGTTACTTACAGAGGACCTCTGAGAAGATTGAGACTGTAATCATACAAGTTGGTTCTGGCGGTTCCATCTAGATATAAAGCACATTCTGATTGATCCAAAGTAGCATACTGAAGTGCCCCAGTTATGCCTAGACCACTAAGCAGGAGTACTATACTCCTGAAAAAAAAAATACAAAAAAAATAAATAACAAACATTAATAATTATAAATAGTTATTGATTGTAATAAATCATACAAACACTTGTTATATTGTTAAATAAATTAGCTAAAATAGTAATACTCGTTATCTTATTAGCTAAGCTGATAGTTCAGTTCATCGGTTGTCAATCATTAATAAACATCATCAATTTATACCATTGCATAAACGTCGATCAGTTACAGTTAATAATGATGAAATTCTATATAATATAATAATACTCGTGAAAGAACTAAAATCATTCACAGGTTAGCTACGGATTTTTATTCCTAAATTGGCTCCGGAAAACCTCACAGTTTACGCACTTATTCATCCTTTCTTACTTTTATTTGAACTTCACATTTTTCATGAAATATGTTAACATATTAGACAAAATTTTTGCTTTTGAAGAAGGAATCAGGACAGAGTAGATCGACGAAAAATACTGTGTATAAACAATTGGTACGCTTGAATATTTGATTTTAATTCCTAACAAAAACCAAATGCGTTATTGTTATGGTTTGCAGTCTATCGAATAGTACCATGCAACGGGTATGAAGTAACATATTTTCCACTTCCACTAACAAAATATTTCTCTACTGTATGTTATTGCAACATTCAGGAATTCACGTTTAAAATTTACCAGTCGGTTCCGCTTCGCATACGTCATTCATAAAAAAACTGTTACGATGGTGATTTCTCAGTTAGTTGTAAAGATCATTTAAACCTAGAACCCTTCTATCTAGCGGATCAATTTACTCATAAAAATATTTTTCTTCGAGGGATCTTGAAATGATAACACATAGTTACCCTATTTTTTGATATATTGTACGAATAGAAAAAATAATAAGTTATGATATAATTATGTATTTTAAGGTGATGATATGTGTTATTAAAATTTTTTTAAATAATGTTTTTAAAATGCAGATTCGGGAAGTGATTGGTTACGTGATCACATACTAATACTAAATATCATATTAATACTTACTATATTAGATAGCCTTCATTTTGTTTGTCTTCAGTCATTTGATTGGTTTGAGGCAGCTCTCCAAGATTCCCAATCTAGTGCTAATTGTTTCATTTCGGTATACCCCCTACATCCCACATCCCTAACAATTTGTTAGGGATATAGCACCGCATTTCAAAAGCTTCTAATCTTTTCTTCTCAGATACTCCGATCGTCCAAGTTTCACTTCCATTTAAATCGACACTCCAAACATACACTTTCAAAAATCTTTTCCTGACATTTAAATTAATTTTTGATGTAAACAAATTATATTTCTTACTGAAGGCTCTTTTAGCTTGTGCTATTCGGCATTTTATATCGCTCCTGCTTCGTCCATTTTTAGTAATTCTACTTCCCAAATAACAAAATCCTTCGACCTCCATAATCTTTTCTCCTCCTATTTTCACATTCAGTGGTCCAACTTTGTTATTTCTACTACATTTCATTACTTCTGTTTTGTTCTTGTTTATTTTCATGCGATAGTTCTTACGTTAGGACCTCATCTATGCCGTTCGATAGTTCTTACGTTAGGACCTCATCTATGCCGTTCATTGTTTCTTCTAAATCCTTTTTACTCTCCGCTAGAATTACTATATCATCAGCAAATCGTAGCATCTTTATCTTTTCACCTTGTACTGTTACTCCGAATCTAAATTGTTCTTTAACATCATTAATTGCTAGTTCTATGTGAAGCTTAAAAAGTAACGGGGATAGGGAACATCCTTTTCGGACTCCCTTTCTTATTACGGCTTCTTTCTCATGTTCGTCAATTATTACTGTTGCAGTTTGGTTCCTGTAAGTTTAGTCATAGTTCTTCTATCTCTGTATTTGAACCCTAATTTTTTTTTAAAATGCTGAACATTTTAGTCTATGTTATCGAATGCCTTTTCTAGGTCTATAAGTTCCAAAACCTAATATATGATTTTAATAAAACAAATCAATAACGCGAGAAAGTCCATTTTTATCTTTAATTATTATTCTTTTCTAATTGTTTAATTGAGGAGTAATTTTATAAAAGAAAATAAAACAATCGAACTTTATTTCTTTCTATATTTGAGAATTTTCTGAAAATCATTCCTTACTGATTTGCCGAATTATAATTATTTTCCTAAAAAACAATTTCATAATTCATAATATGAGCTTTGAGAACCGTAATCATATCATTCCATGACTGCATATCTGATCAAAAAAAAAAAAAAAAAAATGTTACGAAACTTACTTTAAGATGAAATTTTGGATCTTAGCAATAACAATTACGTTGAAAGCTTTTGACCGTTATATTCTATTTTTTTATAATCCATTAACTACCACAATAAAAGAGTTATTACTAATCCAATAAAATTTTAGTCGTACGTTGTATTAAACAACTGAAAAGAAAAACTCATTAGTTTGTTTCAAAGGATATTTCATTAAGATCATTAAAAAAACGAAGGAAAGTGATCGGACAGCAAATATTTTTAGATGAGTTTGTTTTAGAGGTCATCGAGGTACCGGATGGTTGATGAAAAGGATGAATAAAGAAAGAATACGGCATAAAATGATAAATAAAGATACGTAACGGATCTTAAGAGCGTTCTGGTACAGATAGAAGAAAATAGGGAGCACAGGTAAATAAAATGGTAACGAGGAGCGATTGCGATGGCCCGGAAGTCACGAGACGCGGTCACGATTAAGCGTGATGCCATCACAAGGACTCTACTCCCACCTATTCGGCACCGTGATTCATTATAACGACACTCGGTCAGCTCAGAAAATCTAGCAGCTACTATTTGCTCGTTAACTAGACGGGTTCAATTCCATCGATTTCGACCGCGATATAATGAGGAAAACTAATTGCTGAGATCTTATTAAACTTTTACCGTGGTTATTTTTCATAAAATTTCTTAAGCGCAGAAGTCAAACTTTCTCTATACAGTAGATATCTGATTGATGTTTAGTAAAGAGAGGTCGGCCTTTTCTATGTCAAATTATAAAGAAATAATAATGGAATTTAACAAAAGCTCTCGGTACCGTAGAATACGGATCTCAAACTTGATAGGTCACCATCGGCTACCTGAAAATTACCTCCAGACACCATGAATTTCTTTTATTCTTTTAAATAACGTTCACAAACAGCTTACTACCACTTTATCAGCATAGTGAATATCTCTTTAACAGCGTAAATTGATATGATTTACTACGTCAGAAGTGTTTTTAAAATGTATTCTTTAATAAACAGTAGCTCTTTTTTTTTCAGTACAAGAAGAGAAATGCAATAGAAATATGACGATGCATAAACTACTATTGTTATAGAATTCAGCAGTCGTAGTATAAGATACAGAATCAAATGGCATCACTTAATAATGAAATACATTTGATTTCCTATAATTCGGCTGGAGATGTCTATACAAAAAGTAATAAATAGATAATTTATCAGATTCATTATTTTAAAGGAACTTTTCCTCACTCCTAGAATGAAGGCACGAAATCGATCGATGCATCTTTACACGATAAACACAGATGGATAGTAACATAGATAGCCGTTTCCTAAATAATAATAATAATAATAATAATAATAATAATAATAATAATAATAATAATAATAATAATAATAATAATAATAATAATAATAATAATTTTATTAATTTTTTTTTATTTTATTTTATTTGCTTTGTTTGTGCAACAGAATAGTTATACAAAACCTTTGTATGTTGCACAATATCATATAAAGTCACAAAAGAACAGCCACAAGTCAACAATCGACATACAAATTAAAAATACAATATTCAAAACACAATAATAATAACAAGAATAAAAATAATAATAACAATTATACAGTCAAATACAAAAAAAAAATAATAATTAGAACTTTAAAAACGGTAGCTATGGAATGATAATAAAAACACATAGATGAAAACATACAAAAACAAAAACACAATATTACTAATACATTCCAAATAAAACAAATTATAAGCAATAATCCTTAAAAAAACAACAATAATTTTAAAATCAATATATCATTTTTTAAATTACGTATTTAGGATTTATACAAATTTCTATTTTCTTTAAATTGATCTGATCTCAGTTGTAACTGAATGAAAATGTTTGCAAACATAAACTATAAATAAATAAGTTAATTTAGTAATCAAGCTAAAAAGATTAAAGATAGAGAAAAAGTTATGAAATATAATGTTTAAAATTATCGTAAAATTAAAATTAATTAAATTATAATAAATACAACATATATGTATATTTTTTTTTATTCCCCGAATCGGATTTCACAGTGAAGCATAACACAAACCGGGGGAGTGTCCTTTATATGCCGGCTGGATCTTATCTACTAATGCCTGCCTTTTACTCCCAGAGTAGGGTTACCAGGCCCGACTATAACGTTCCTGTTCCCCCATCCTAGGAGCCGGGACTCGGTCTTTATGCCTTTTACCTCAAACGAGAACACCCAAAGGAGCATTCTCGCAGGGACTACGGTCTTTTCTACAAGAGGACGAGAGAGTCCCCCCGTGCCTCATCACTGCTACCCATCTGTGCATGCAAACGAATAGCAGCTCAGCGGGGAGGTGTCCCTCATCTCCTCGTTGCCCTAGCAGCCCTATCCTTCTGTTGAAGGACCCTGTGATAAAGTGAGATATAGCACGGAATTGTATAATATATATATATTATAATGATTTAAGCATCTATTTTGGGTATAAAAAATCCTCAAGAAATGTTGTATGCAATTTAATAGTACAGACAAATCTTATGGAAAAGCATAATTCATATAAAAGTAAAGGATCAACGAAAACGTCATTGCAAGATCCACTGGTTTCTTACAATGTGTAACTAAACAATATGAAAATTACTTTTATGTAAAGACAATATTTTAATTTGTTTATTGTTTTTTCAAGTATTTCGACATAAAATACTTCTGTATTTGTAAAGCAGTTAATATAGGCTTAAATCTGTACCTGTAAAATAAAATTTCCTTACAGATTCATAATCAATGCCCAGCAAAATCAAATTAGACAAATTGATAAAAGTTTGTATATACGTTCTTCTTAAATTGTAAGTATAAACTAAGAAAGGAATTTTGAAATTCCGAATTTAAAAGGTTAAAATGTAATAACATTAAATTTTACTATTTCTTTAATTCCTCGGTAACAAAGAAGAAATCAAAGAAGAGTGATTTTTCTGACAAACCACGGTGCTCCAAATATCGTCCGCAACACTATGTTTTGGACGGCTTCTAATTTCTTTTGAAGCGTGGAGTTCAACAAAGCTCTCCATGCCGGATAAGCATATGTTAGAATCGGCAGGACGTTTAGCCAAAAAATGAGCAATTTGGTCGCCAGTGGATATGGGCTGGCACTGTTATAGTACTGGGCATACTGAGGCCCAGACGGCCTTTGCCCTTTGGGTCACATATTTAACATGTTCTCTTAAGAAAAGCCGTTTATCCAGGGCTACTCCCAGGTACTCGACTGTTTTCCGAAAGGGGATTTTCTCTCCTGAGATTTCCAGCTGCCTGGCTGGAGTACGTGTCTTGTTTGTGAACATCACTGCCACCGATTTTTCACCGTTGACCTTGATTCTCCACATATCGAGCCACGATTCTAATAGATCTAATTGTCTTTGGAGTCTCTCGATCGCGTAATCCACACTTCCGGATTCATAATAATATGCCGTGTCGTCTGCGTATAGAGCTGTTTTGACTCCTTCCGACAGCGCCATTTCGTTGACGTAGGCCGTGTACAAGAACGGCGAAAGCACTGCTCCTTAGGGGACTCCAGCGGCTACGTCTCTGATGAAGGAATATGCACATATTTTGTACCAAATTTCTGTATTTCTTCTCGAACATAGGTAAACCGAGATATTCGTATATCTCAATGTTTCTTACGAACTAAGGCGCCTCTATGCTTCTACTCAGTAATTTGTTTTGGAATTGCTGTATAATCTCTGCCTTGCCGCTCCTTGTTGTACACCAAAGTTGGATCCCATAAATCAAAATCGCTTTCAGGATTGTCGCGTACAATAATTGTTTGTTAAGTAGTGAAAACTGTGACCTGTTGCTCAGTAACCATTTCCTTATACTTAATATCCAGTTGTTTTCTCTTTTTTCTTACATAATTCACGTCAGATGACGATTAAGATAAAGACCAAGACACCATAAAGCATGCCGTACCCGTTTGAGGTCCGAGGTGAACCCGTCGGCAGTCTCCTCTCCTCATTGCTGATGTCACATGACTCGACTTCGCTTGATAAAACCCTAATTCTCCATCTTGACAGCCACTGGTTAATAATTTGATCCAATTCAGATTGTAGTTTACTTGACAGTTAAGTCAACATCGATAGCCAGGATAGCCGGGTCATCGGGAAATGAAGCGATTTTTTTTTCTGTTTGGGGTCGAAAACCGCCTGTGCATTATCATCGCCCGGAATTTTTATTAATAAAAAGGTAAAATAACTCTAAAATAATAAAACTTATAAGGTTTAAAATTAATATAAATCATATAATAAAAATTTATTAAAACAAAAGTCAAAAAAGTGAAATAAAACTCAAAACTAATATCGCTGACGGAGTCTTTAAAATATAAAAGTTAAAATAATAGAATAAAGAAACTATATAAAACTTACCTAATTCCGATAGGTTGAGCAAAAGGCACACCCTTCTCGGATAATAAAATTAAAGACATAGATCCAAAAAAATCAAAATTGAAAGTAAAGGTTAAAAATTATCAAAAACTCTTCTAGCATAAAAATATATATGATAATATTAAATTTTTTGTCGTAACCTGGTACTACGCAAAAACAGAAACATCCGGTTCATAATTTTGTTATTATTGTACAAGATATCACGCGTGTTTTTGGGTAGATTAAATTTACGACGCAACGCCGCATAACATGCAGTCTACGAGAATGTGGTGCACAGTCATGCGGTAGTTGCATCGTGTGCATAGGGGTGCGATTCCTCCTGACATTAGGTACTCGTGTGTGATCCTCGTATGTCCTATCTGTAACCGGCAGAGGGCTACTTCCTCACGACGAGTTTTCTACAAGAGGAGTCTCATGGCAACACTGACTCTTTAATCCGTCGGAGTTTATTATCGACGGTAGTCGCCCAGTCATTTAGTCACCTTGCTCTCAGTGATAGTTTTACACGATTAATAAAATCAAAGGTAGTAACTCGGGTGGTGAAAGAATGAAGCGATAGTGACATAGTCCGTAATGGGAAATTCTGCAGTGAAGATTGGATAAAAAACACGTTCTAAAACTCATTATTACAGTTTGAATATTAAAACATAAAAAAAACCTTTTCTTGTTACACCAAAAAATGGGAGGTTCCAGCAAAATACATAGGTATTTCTTGTTTTGGCTGTTGGAATTTTATTTAATTACTAAATTTATCAACTTAAAATTAGATCACCCATTTCACTAAGAAATTATTTTATTTGTTTTAAATACCAATTTGGGATAACATAGTAAATATAATGTAATAAGCGTCTAATTACATTTAATTAGTTTTGTCTCAACTAAAATTAATAACGATTACATTTAACATACCACGTAATTCACATCATAAAATTTTCAAAAGTAAATTTTTTTACAACTTCATAAAAATTATTTACTTTAAAATTGTACTAGCGTTAAAAAATAGAATAATAAATTAGAATATGAATTACGCGTATGACTAATTCAAGGATCTATTTATTATTGATACAACAAATTATTACAGATAATAAAAGATTGTAACATAAACCATAACGATTTATTATAGTAATACATATAGCATACTATTGGAGCGTCAAGGTCATTTTGAATCCCGGAATTACTCCGTTTGAACTTTGCGATTTTTCTTTACCATCCTACTTTTTGGTCTAAGTTATATTTTCATTCAAGTTCTTCGGTAATTTCAGCCAAAAATAGAAAAAAAATTAAGGATAAAGTAAAATTTTTGTATAAATAAAATACATTTCATTCACTAAGTGAATTGCCTTCGTGGCAGTCATTGTGTTACGCATCAAAAAAAAAACTGCCACAGGTTTTTACATGTATTACGTAATATTATAATAGAACAAAACAAAAGTAATGAAATGTAGTAGAAATAACAAAGATGGACCACTGAATGTGAAAATAGGAGGAGAAAAGGTTATGGAGGTAGAAGAATTTTGTTATTTGGGAAGTAGAATTACTAAAGATGGACGAAGCAGGAGTGATATAAAATGCCGAATAGCACAAGCTAAAAGAGCGTCAGTAAGAAATATAATTTATTTATATCAAAAATTAATTTAAATGTCAGGAAAAGATTTTTGAAAGTGTATGTTTGAAGTGTCGCTTTATATGGAAGTGAAACTTGGACGATCGGAGTATCTGAGAAGAAAAGATTAGAAGCTTTTGAAATGCGGTGCTATAGGAGAATGTTAAAAATCAGATGGATGGATAAAGTGACTAATGAAGAGGTATTGCGGCAAATAGATGAAGAAAGAAGCATTTGGAAAAATATAGTTAAAAGAAAAGACAGACTTTTAGGCCACATACTAAGGCATCCTGGAATAATCGCTTTGATATTGGAAGGACAGGTAGAAGGAAAAAAATTGTGTAGGCAGGCCACGTTTGGAATAAATAAAACAAATTGTTAGGGATGTAGGATGTAGGGGTATACTGAAATGAAACGACTAGCACTAGGTAGGGAATCTTGGAGAGCTGCATCAAACCAGTCAAATGACTGAAGACAAAAAAAAAACGTAATATTAAAAAAAAAAGTTGCGAAGATGTTTTTTGACAAGCAGAATTAAGTTGTTAAGTCGAGGTATTTTAGTTGTTAACCAAGGTAAAATGTTTTTTTTATAACCTTAGTCTTAGAGGTCACACGATGTAATTCTATTTCCATAGAAGAAAATTTGATTTCGTTCTTTATGCTGATTTTTTTTAAACATTGTACTGTTATGATTGAACAGTTTTACACATCTTGTGTAGTCTATTGCAAAGTAGAAGTTTACATAAACTCATCTTAAAGTGATATTATTAAAGAGGTCGTACAAGTTAATAATTTCAAGGAAATTTCTATTTTAATTTTGTTTTTATTGTAAGTAATCTCCTTTTTTAAATCACTATCATTGTAATGCTTAAGCAACAAAGTTTAAGTGTTCAGATTTAAAAATGTAAAATTTAAAATTGTTTCAATCCATCTACACCTACTGTTTGAATAAAAATTTACTGTAATTGCTGTACGCTACAGGAACATGAACAACCTCCTCTATGAATCATGAGACCTTGCCGTTGGTGAGGGGGCTTGAGTACTCAGTGATTCAGAGTAGCTGGACCTAAGGTGCAACCATGTCGGAGAGGTATCTGTTGAGAGCCAGATTAAGGAATGATTCATGAAATAGGGCAGCAGCTCTTTCAGTAGTTGTTAGGGGCGTGAGTCAGGACGACTTAAACGGCCATATCAACATCACTCAGTCCTCTGAGTACTGCGCAGCTGAAAGCAATGGAAAATTACAGCTGCTTTTTTTCCAAGAAAATGTGCTTTTTGCTCTCTGCATTTTTATATAGCAATGATGGAATTTAGATAGGGAATCTTGGAGAGCTGGATCAAACCAGTCAAATGACTGAAGACAAAAAAAAAACAGCTCTATTTTAAACAGATTAATATAAATTGAAGAACGAATATGTAATTTAAAAGAATAGTAGCCTTAATAGAGAATTACAGTAATTTATATTGTTATATTATTTATTATATTGTTAATTCCATTTGCATAATGTATTCAATATATTACAAATGTTGAAGTGCCCGAGAATGAATTGTTACAGATCATTACGAAGGCGTTATCTTATGAAAGTAAAGGTGAAGGTTAAATTACTTCGATTTTAAAGTTCCGTATTAACGGCTGTCTGTACAGATGTTTATGTGAAGTTAAAGCATGACAACGTACGTCATAATGAACGGTAAAATCTCACGAGGAAATGGTGTCATGTAAGGTAAATTTTATTGTACTGTACTTTAAATCTATTTCTCGTTCAAGACGTACTATTGCCCTTGAATTGAATCTAATATAAATAAGTTTTGTTACGGTATTTGATTGTTTTATATTAATTATTCGCTAAAACAACAATCATAGTTTACAAAACGGTTGTTCAATGACCTTGTAAAATTTTCATAATTCTTACTACCAGGGAATTAATTTTTTTATTTAAATGAAGAATTTATTTATAAAAACGTTGAAGATATTTTTAAACTGACAGGAATACAAGTAATTTTTTTATCCAGTTGAAATAAATCCAAAAATCTTTCATTAACCAGAATTTTTAAAAATTTCATTTAAAATAATATTTCAAATTTTTTGAATTAAATATAAATAAATACGATTCGTTTGCGTTCATTTTACTTTTAAAACGATAATCTTTCACTTAAATTCAAGTACGAATTATTTTCAGTACATCTTTTGAATTAAGTAATCTTCACTTCTAAATAAACCTTATCGATATGTATTCTATGAGACCGTGCGACTGCGCATATGTCACTTGGTATGTCGGATCTCCTGGATGATTTTAAAATGAATTATTAGTAATATAATTAGTAAGTGATGGTAAATTAGTAAATTAATAAGTGGTGTTGGAAAACTACTTATTACCCTGTCCATATGGCTTTATATGGAAGTGAAACTTGGACAATCGGAGTATCTGAGAAGAAAAGATTAGAATCTTTTGAAATGCGGTGCTATACTAGATAGGGAATCTTGGAGAGCTGCATCAAACCAGTCAAATGACTGAAGACAAAAAAAAAACCCTGTTCATTTTAATTACTTATGGTTTTTAAAACCTACAAGTAATATCTGACCTATTGCCAGAACACGCAGTTTTTGCAATTCGTTAGCCAACTGATAATTTGCCTGAGGTAAAACAGTTGCGTGATGTTCTTATACTGCAAACGCGTGCGCGTGCGCATGTTTTTAATGAAGTGTATTTGGATATGAGAGCTCCTGGTTGTCAGACGTGTGAACATGATTAATGCAATTAATAGTAATTAATGGAGACAACATAAGCGAGAAGATGTCAAGGAACAGGTGAGGAAGGAAAAAGATGAGCAGAAAAAGGAGGAATAATCATGATCTCATTTCGGTCCATCAATCAAATCCGGGTGGACGTTGCGTAATACTTATCATGGTTTTACATAGCGCGGTGGGGATAATTGTGTTGTGTTTGGCGACGTGATATTATTCGCCGCCAACTGCAGCGCTGCGACCCTGTCCTCCTCTTTTAATATTAAATAAGATTTTCTGATGTTATAACTCAAGAAATTAGACTCGTTTATCGTGAACTGCTTCTGTTTGGACAAAAGAATCACGTAATATGATTTCATTTATTTTTTATTTAAAAATAACATTCTTCGCTTTTAACTGGGTATCTGCTATCGCAGATTAGTTGCGAAATTTGTTATTTGCTTCTCCACTCCTATGTAGAATCTTCGTAAGAGCGAATTAGAACAAATAGTTACGAATAATTTTTTTTTGTCAGCAGACCATCTTTAATTAAGCTGAATTGATTACGTAAGTTAATTTATTTCTACTTCCCTTTTAATAACTTGTCAACGGATATACTATATTATAGTTGTTTTATAAGAGTAACCTCTGAAACATTACGTACGCTTAACTCGGAAGATTAATTAAAAGAAATAGCCTGTTATTATAAACCACTATGTTCTTTTCTCCAAAATTTATTTTAATTTCACTCATCCATAATTTTTTTAATTTATTCTTAAACCTATTGTAGATTGAAGAAAACCCTTTAAAGCCTGTCAACATTCTTGCCCTTCGGTTTTGTTTTCCACCAAAATTTTTATGTTTATAATTTTCTGTTTTCTAGGAAGAAATCCTATAATATATAATATTTTGTGTCATTGAAAGATTTGCTTAGATACAACTCTTACTGATATGTGAACGACCGATTTCTCATCTTTACTCATCTTCATTCTTGAAGTTTGTTATTACATAATCCATATGTTTAGGATGGTGTGCAAACATAATCGCGAAAACGTTCGATAAAATACAACCCCTTGAAAGTAATGTAAGAAGTCGAAAGCACGTTCCAAAGAGAAAGATTATTATTATTTTTTTTTTTTTCATTTATTAATAATCTTATATAATAATATAATAATTATTATCATTCATATTTAATGATAATTAATAAATTTCGAAAAATCTTAGTTTACAAAAAAATTATGTCGAAATAAATATCTATGAAAGAATTCATATTTACTTGCCCTTACTAATGGTACCCATCAAAACTATACCTTTTTTTTCCTGTTTAGCCTCCGGTAACTACCGTTAAGATAATTCTTCAGAGGATGATATGTATGAGTGTGAATGAAGTGTAGTCGTGTACATTCTCAGTTCGACTATTCCTGAGATGTGTGGTTAATTGAAACCAAAATCAAAACTATACCTGCACCTTATTTACATTACGTATACAACAAACTCAGGATAAAATGATTTCCCTGTAGGGCAATACGAAAGCACGGATATACAAGTATTCTAAGATAACAGAAGTAATGTGAAGTATTCGATTTTAAAATTTAGTTTCTTTCCTTTTCACTTCATTAAGGTTTTTGTTATTTTAGAGATGGTATGGTTTATTTTTGGTTACTGAGAAACGAATCGGTAATGAATTGAATAATAATAATGTTATTGTGTAGATGTGTTGTTAGGTTAATTTACTAGAATAAATAATGTACGGTAATCAGTAAACAGCAGGCATGATAAATACAAATAAATGCTGAATTACTGCCTTCATTTGTAATTAAGCAAATAGCAGCTGTATAAACGACTATATAGTGTCATCAGTTTTCATTTAACTTCACACCAGTTTTCCCATTATTTTCTGAAGGCATTCCTGTAACACTTTCAATTACGTAGCTGGTATTTGATGTTCTATATAATATAATACTACGGAGACATTTCATTATGATAATTCATATTATTTATTTCAATTAAGCAAATTACAAGGAAATTAAATGAAAATAATTACTCCCGGAATTTTTTTTGTTCGGTTAAGTCATTCCCTTATCACCAACTTATAATTTCAATTAAACACGCATAATTGTGTTTCTATTTAATTATAACAAATTATTATTAACGAAAAAACACACCATGTACGATTCTGAAAATCGATTTATTCACCATACGAGGGTCAGATTTTTTCAAGTTCCGATCGGTTGCGAAATAAAAACCCGCGCAAAAATCGGATGATCCTTTACGCATGTGTGTTGCGCAGCGTCTCTAGTATGGTCTTCAATCACGCCGCGTCACTACGTTTAGTTCTGAACACACAGCTAACACGTAATCATGTCTACAACAATAGCATCTTCCGCCAAGTGTGAAGTGCGTGCGGTAATTCGATTTCTTCAGGCTGAGAGGTGTAACGCAGATGAAATTCATCGACGAATAAGTAATGTGTACGGTAAAACTTCAATGAGTGACAGCAAAGTCCGACAGTGGTGCAGGAACTTTAAAGCAGGACGTACAGATGTTAGAGAAAATCGTCGGTTCACAATTTCTGCATTGAGTGATTCGTTTCTTGAAATTTCAAGGTCAGCTCTCTACACCATTATGAGAGAGATTTCAGTACCGCAAACTGTGTGCGATATGGGTTCCCAAGATGCTGTCCGAACATCACAAAACAATGAGAATGGACGCTTTCCTAACGTTTCTCCAGCGCTACCACAATGAAGGAGAAGATGTTTTGAACAAAATTGCCTCGGGGACGAGACCTAGGTCCATTTCAAAACTGAAGAAACAAAAGAACAATCCAAACAGTGGATGCATTCTCATTCTCCCAGTAAACCAAGGAAGTTCAAGCGAACCTTCTCCAACAGAAAGGTATGGCTACTGTGTTCTGGGACCGGAATGGAGATCTCTTTGTGCAATTCATGGAATGTGGCACGACCATTACTGCAGCCTTATACTGCGTGACTCTTCAACGTCTACGAAGGGCAATTCAGAATAAGCGGATAGGAAAGTTCTCATCAGGCATTGTCTTTCTCCATAACAATGCTCGGCCGCACACTGCAGCTGTAGCAAATTAGCTTCTGCAGCGTTTTCGTTGGGAAATGTTTGATCACCCACCATACAGCCCGGACTTGGCTCCATCCGACTTTCACATCTATGCTCACATGAAACGCTGGCTAGGAGGACAACATTTTGGCACAGACATCTAGCTGCAGACCAGCGTAGAAACATGGCTGAAAACACAGGCGGCTCCATTCTATGACGAGGGTATTGGAAAGTTGTTACCACGCTACGACAAACGTCTAAATCGGAGTGGCGACTATGTAGAGAAATAGCGTAACTATGTAAGTACTTGTTAAAAATAAAATTTTTTTAATTTTCACTGTGGTTTTAATTTCGTGACCGATCGGACCTTGAAAAAAAATTAACCCTCGTATATGAACGATACGGATTGATGCCTTCAATAAAATTTGATAAAAGAAAGCGCGAAATTTTTACCATTTCCTTATTTAAAACCCTCAATACTTTCTTTCGTGTCAATTTGATTCTAATTGTAATCTCCGTCGACGATTTTTTTTATTTAATACACGTAATATGTTGATTAGCTTCATTATTTTACGACCCAAAATTGTAATAAATCTGGTATTCACCTCCTAGTTTGTACTGTATAATGTCTTAAACCTAAGAATGGGAAGATCTTTGATTTATAACCTGACAGGGCTTACCTTTTGTAATTATCTTTGGCTATACAGCTTTCCGAGGTAGATTTCAAGTGATATATTCCAAGTTAATTAAATTTTCTATAGTATTCCCTTGGGTGGTTTCTATAGTGACCTAATGCCACAAATTGATATAATTATGTTATATATATATATATATATATATATATATATATATATATATAGAAATATTATTGAGCCGTCCTAATTACATTCTTTTCATACCTTTTGTGTATCGGATCCGGAAAGCCGGAAAAATTTCTGCCGTTCCCAGTTGAAGCCTTTTTTTCTGTTTAGCATCCGGTAATCACCATCAGGTATTACTTCAGAGGATGAATAAGGATGATATGTATGAGTGTAACTCTTATGTAGTCTTGTACATTCTCAGGTCGACTATTTCTGAGATGTGTGGTTAATTGAAATCCAACCACCAAAGAACACCGGTATCGACCATCTAGTATTCAAATTAGAAGGGAGCCTTTTGAACAAGCTATCAGAATTAGGTAAGTTTTATATAGTTTCTTTATTCTATTATTTTAATTTTTTTTTTTAAAGACTCCGTCTGCGATTTTAGTTTTAAGTTTTATTTCAATTTTTTGACTTTTGTTTTAATAAATTTTTATTATATGATTTATATTAATTTTACACCTTATAAGATTTACTATTTTAGAGTTATTTTACCTTTTATTAATAAAAATTCCGGGTGATGATTACTCTCAGGCGTTTTTCGCCCCGAAAAAAAAGAAAAAAAAAATTCAAATTCGTATAAAAGTAACTGCCTTTATTAAAAATTTAACTTTGGAACTCTCGACTTCGAAATCAGCTGATTTGTGAAGACGCGTTTACAACTAGACCAACCCGGCGGGTTCCAGTTGAAGCCTGGTATACTAAGGTGTTATGCAGGTACATTTAAGAACAAGGGACGTTTAGATTATCCGGGGTTCATTCACACTCCAAATCTAGTACAAAACCTAATTAATTTCCAAAGTAACCGGAATGGATTGTTACGAAAATAGACATCTATTTACTCTTGCTCCAAATTAAATATAAATAATTATCTGCTTGTCTTTCACTACCGTCTCGTTCGTTAACCTATTAGATTACTTTTTATTTAGTCAGTGCTTATTTTCTCATCGAAAGACACTATCATTATGCAAGTATAGCTACTCACAGGTAGAATTGTTGCATATGCGTATCCAGAAATGCAATCTTATTAAAGTTATGGTAAAATGATGTAATTTTTGTAAGAAACGCTTGATTTTCATGTAACTATTAATTATTATATTCAAATTTATCTCTAAAATTTATTTTTGGATATTAATAGCAATCTATCATACAATATTACACGGTTAAAATAAGAAAAAAACCTGCATAAATTTTATAACTGATGTATTTTTGTTCGTTGAAAAATTGCATTTAAACTTAGTGATGAAAGTTCACGCAATTAGAACAAACCGATGCAAGTTTATTTTTCTTCTAAATAATAAAAATAACCTGTATCGTTACTTTAAAACAAAAATAAATTATAAATATATCTTCTTTCTTTTTCCTGTTTAGCCTCCGGTAACTACCGTTTTAGATAATACTTCAGAGAATGATATATGTATGAGTGTGAATGAAGTGTAGTCTTGTATATTCTCAGTTCGACCATACCTGAGATGTGTGGTTAATTGAAACCCAACCACCGAAGAACACCGGTATCCAAGATCTAGTATTCAAGTCCGTGTAAAAATAGCTGGCTTTACTAGGACATGAACGCTGGAACTCTCTACTTCCAAATCAGCTGATTTGGGAAGACGCGTTCACCACTAGACCAACCCGGTGGTTATAAATAAATCTAAAAAAAATACATTGTTTTGCTTATAAGTTGTTCGAATACTTTTAACTTTATACTTCACAACAAAATCTTAATATTTTAAAATGAAATATATGAATATTACAATCATTATGAACATATATGTTATCAATAATTAAATTCTTTATGTAATATAAATTTCCAAACAGGTATATTTTCATAGATCAATTAAAGTAAACCGAGGTACTTTTCCGTCGTCCCTTATAATTTATAAAAACGAATTATATTTCCGATAATCTATATTCGCTGACAGTAATCGGCCTTCATCTATTCAAAGAAATTGAGCAAAGAAATTGAAATAACATGGATGCGATTCGGATAGTAAACATCAATCAGTAAATATAGTAATAATGAAATAATACTATTTAGTATATAATGATCATTTTTCAATTAAGCCTGTCGATTAACGCCGGTTAAAAGTAGTAAGTATAATGTGATATCTTAGGAAAATTTTATAAGCCGTAGTTAGCCCATAAATATATGATTCTAAAGAATATAGGAATTAGTTGCTACACCGTTAATTTTATCTATTATATCGTTCTTACACTCTCTAGGTTTGTTACACCAGCTGTCATTAACACTCGGTAGCTAACGTCGACTTTGAGATGACTATAATATACATATAATCAATATGTTAATGAGTTACAATATAAACACGGAAATAAATCAAAATGAAACCGGTCGATAGGAGAGCTGCCATGGTTGAAAAATTTGTAAGAGAATAATTTATCATCTAAAATGATTGAACGTTCCTTTGTAGGAAGTGGCTTAAATAGTTTATATATTTTCCATGTCGATTTTTAGTTAAATCGGCCGGGTTTTATCTTCACGAATTAATCGACAATTCATCTATACACTATATTAACTATTTCTAGAAAAATTAAATAGAATCTCTTCATCTCATGACTAAATTTTATTGTTTCATAGAGATTTAATGAATTTTTTAATTAGTTATTTTACGGCGTAATCGAAATTATGAAAAAAAATTAACAAAAAAAAAAAAAGAAAATATATAGTCCTAAAATGGCTATATGTTTATAGCTGAAATAAGTAAGCATAAATAAATGTAGTATTATTTTCTAGACAAATAAATGAGATTTTCAATAATCATGACTAGGAAAAATAATTGTATGGCATGAAAGTATTATAATTAAAGAAATTTCAAATTTAGTTTTGTCAGTCTTCGTGGCGGAATGGTAGCGTCTCCGACTTACATCTATAAGTTAGATAACTATTCGATTGAATTGATAGGGTTCCAATCCCCCAATCAGTCATGAGTTTTTTCGTATGCTAGAAAATTTCCACTTCACATTCCCACACACCAGCTTCGAAGATTATATGATGAAGTAATCATTAAAAAAAAAATTATGGTTAAATAGACACATATATAGTAGTATTTAAATAATGAAACGCGCACACTGCCTTAAAAAATAAATAAAAGAGCAGAAAAGAAGATTAAATATTTATTAACCTTCACCTACATAGCAATTATTTATTTTTAAATATTAATCTTATAATTAATAAATTATAAAATATAATACCAGTAATTAATACAAAGTAGTATTACTATTTCAATAAACTTCTACTTTCGTATCAATGGCGTATTTCCAACAGTTCATCGCACACCGAGGTCAATTAGTGTATACCGATGAAAATTAAATGTAGGCTACCGTAATTTATTTAAAACAAATATCTCATTAAAAATTAAGTAAATATTATTAAAATTAATTACTATATTTATTAAGCTTATTTGAAAAGGTTAAATTCTGTAGACATGTTTGAAGATTAGCGATGATTTGACCGATCTGCCATTTATTCTATAAAATCATGTTTTAAATTTTATAAATCTAAAAACCACATACAGCCGTTGAAGAAACTTACTTGTAGATTCCTTTTAAAGAAATATTTCATTATTTTATATTTATAAGGAGTTAAAAACATAACAAAGAAAAATATTAATAATTTTTATCTACTTTTAGATGAATGTTCAGCATTTAAAAAAAATTAGGGTTCAAATACAGAGATAGAAGAACAATTGCTAACATGTACAGGAACCAAACAGTAACAATTGAAGAACATAAGAAAGAAGCCGTAATAAGAAAGGGAGTCCTACAAGGATGTTCCCTATCTCCGTTACTTTTTAATCTTTACATAGCACTAGCAGTTAATGATGTTAAAGAACAATTTAGATTCGGAGTAACAGTACAAGGTGAAAAGATAAAGATGCTACGATTTGCTGATGATATAGTAATTCTAGCCGAGAGTAAAATCGATTTAGAAGAAACAATGAACGGCATAGATGTAGTCCTACGAAAGAACTATCGCATGAAAATAAAGAAGAACAAAACAAAAGTAATGAAATGTAGTAGAAATAACAAAGATGGACCACTGGATGTGAAAATAGGAGGAGAAAAGATTATGGAGGTAGAAGAATTTTGTTATTTGGGAAGTAAAATTACTGAAGATGGACGAAGCAGGAGCGATATAAAATGCCGAATAGCACAAGCTAAACGAGCCTTCAGTAAGAAATATAATTTGTTTACATCAAAAATTAATTTAAATGTCAGGAAAAGATTTTTGAAAGTGTATGTTTGGAGTATCGCTTTATATGGAAGTGAAACTTGGACGATCGGAGTATCTGAGAAGAAAAGGTTAGAAGCTTTTAAAATGTGGTGCTATAGGAAAATGTTAAAAATCACATGGGTGGATAAAGTGACAAATGAAGAGGTATTGCGGCAAATAGATGAAGAAAGAAGCATTTGGAAAAATATAGTTAAAAGAAGAGGCAGACTTATAGGCCACATACTAAGGCATCCTGGAATAGTCGCTTTAATATTGGAAGGACAGGTAGAAGGGAAAATTGTGTAGGCAGGCCACATTTGGAATACGCAAAACAAATTGTTAGGGATGTAGGATGTAGAGGGTATACTGAAATGAAACGACCAGCACTAGATAGGGAATCTTGGAGAGCTGCATCAAACCAGTCAAATGACTGAAGACAAAAAAAAAAAAAAAAACTTTTAGATGATCTTTAAAAGTTTTTTACTTCATGCCGGTTATGCAGGCCCTGCATTATTTTTAAGAATAGTATTTACTCCTTCAAACCGTACATAAATTTTATTTATTTATGAATAGTATTTATTTATACACAGATTATTTCAATAAATTATTAAATAGAAAAAATATTCTATATTTTGAACTGCCTGAAAGAGACATTTTTATTAACCGACTTAAGAAAAAAGGAGGTATGTATACTTTTTTTATATTTGTTCGCGCATAATATTTTCCCTATTACTCCGATTGAAATAAATCTTGTTGCAGTGACGCAGCTACTTTTCACGGTGGTACCATTATGTTGAAAACATTTTTTAGACAAAAAATTGGTCTGAAATTTGACGAAAATATTTTTTCGCCGCCTGGCGGGTAGGTAAATGGCAGTAAGAATCCTGTTATTCTATATGTATGCGTCACGTAAGATGATGTTATATGGTCTTCTGTAGGGCAGGTAATGTGAGTTTCTGCACAAGATATGTAGCACTGTTAATAAAATCATCAAAAATCGAGATATCTCATCTTAAATCTTTCAGACCCAATATATATTATATATAAAATACAGTGGGCATCTTGTATGATTCGTGAATCACATTACACGGTCTTCTGCGGTCTCCTGCAAGGTTGGACAGCTAAGCTAAAAGTAATATTAACTTTTTTTTTTGCAAATTCCTTTTTCCCCAAATCTACTACAGCTCTATTTAATATTGTACCTTGCAATTTGTATACTGTTACAACCCAACTTAAAATTAAAGGTAGTATATGTCTTTCTACATCTCCACATGATTTAGTAGCTTGAGAAGTTGTACTGACTGATGTAATAGGTACACCAGTAGTTTTTCATTTATTGTACATATTGTTACATCATCGAATTTTTTATTAACTTAGCTCTTGGTAACTCACCCCTTTCTAGTTGGTCCCTTTGTAGGGCAGGCTAAATGAATAACTTTACAATTCGCATAGCGTCGTTAACTAAACCATGAGAAATCTATATACTTCACCGTAATATAACTCTTGAACTTACTACCAATTGCACATTATGCAACAGGCCTCCACAGTTATTGTCAGAATAACATCCGGGAAGAATTTTCCCACATGTTGCAGCTTCTCGTGATTCATCAATATCGTTTATAATATAAATTCTATTTGTTTTTTAAAAACAAAGAAAGAAGCATTTGGAAAAATATAGTTAAAAGAAGAGACAGACTTATAGGCCACATACTAAGGCATCCTGGAATAGTCGCTTTAATATTGGAAGGACAGGTAGAAGGGAAAAATTGTATAGGCAGGCCACGTTTGGAATATGTAAAACAAATTGTTAGGGATGTAGGATGTAGAGGGTATACTGAAATGAAACGACTAGCACTAGATAGGGAATCTTGGACAGCTGCATCAAACCAGTCAAATGACTGAAGACAAAAATAAAAAAAAGTTATACTACGATTATAATCATCATCTAATTTAATAATTGAGAATAATTCTTCAGAATTACCATCTGCAAATTCGTATGTTAATGGGAACTTCCTTCTTTCGCAAAGCATTTCAAATTGGCCGGTTATAACTTCACCAAAAACGCAAGTTATTTAATGAATCAATGAACTCTATGTCATTTCTTTGTCTCATTTTGTTAGCTTACAAAATGAAAACTGTAGCCAAAAATTTATTTCTGTTTCACACCAAGAAAGTTGAACAAAACACCAATGGACTTTTTTTTTTTTTCTTTTTTTTTTTTTGGAGGCACCTGAATTACATCACAAAAAAAGAGCACATTAACTCCGTCGAGTAACTTATTGTTATTACTCAGACACAGAAATTTAACACATAATAATTTTTAAAAAAATCAAGATCAAAATGCGGTAAAAAGAAAGAAATAATTTCGTCTAAATATTTAATTAATTTCTTAAACTTGTTTTTGAATCGGCACCGAAATACATGATCATACTTATGTGGTACTTGAATAGACATATAGATGGCGTATATAAAAAGTCGTAGTATTCGTAAACGGAAAAGCAATCAAAGCACATAAATATGTAATATCGGTATTGATTTATGATGAAGTAAATGTATGTAGTATTAAATTTTTATTATATCTAGAATTTAATTTTGTAGAAGAAGGTGCCATTTCAAAAAAAAGTGTCAAAAAATTAAGAATTTGGATGAAATTATTTCTTTCTTTTTAGCGCATTTTGATGTCGGTTCTACTTTTTTTTTAAATAATTATAAGAGGAAATATTTTTCAGTGTTATCAGACTGAGCAGAATTGCAAAATTTATCATTCCGTATTCATACAAATAATTTTACACTTAGTTTGTGACAGAAAAAGTAGAGGATTAAGGTTAATTAGGGGGTAAGTCGAGGCACGTCACATTTGCCATGCGGAGAGGTGACTGTCCCGGTGTGTACTTCGATGGTGTTTTAATCCCGCAAACGGAGACTGTGGGGTATCTGGGACTTCACCTGGATCAGCGTTTGACCTGGAAGTGTCACGTGAGGATGAAGAAGAAACAGCTAAACGCAAGGTACAGGGAACTTCATTGGCTGCTACGGAGGAACTCGGACCTCACGTTATCCAACAAGATATTAATTTACAAGGCTATCCTGCGCCCAATCTGGACGTACAGTGTAGAATTGTAGGGAACAGCTAGTATTAGTAATGTGGAAATTATACAACGATTTCAGAACAAAGTAGCGAGGGTAATTACCGAAGCTTTGTGGTTCATGCGGAATGATGAGATTCAGGATTATCTGGAGTTCCCATCGGTTCGTGAGATTGCACAACAGCGCAATGTCAAATACCTGCTTGAGACTCATGTAAACCACTTTTGCAATTAATCTACTCGATAACCGCAGAGACGTCCGACGGTTGAAACGAGCCCATGTACTCGACTTAGGGTCTGCGTAACAGTTTGGAATCTAACACCGTCAAGTTTGGTGGTGTCGTATCTAATTTCTTGTTACTTCTCTCTCTTTTTCTTTTTATTTGTTATTAATCTTTGTTTTGTGGACTATATGGTGCTGAAGCTAATGGTTTGTGATGTATGACTGAGCTTGAAATTTTGTATTTGACTTTAAGTTTGCTTGCAACTGTTAAATTATTATTTATTTTGGGGGTTCCTTAAGGACCTTTTTATCACGTGCTTTTGTCAGGAATCTTACTTATGGCTCCGCAGGAGAGCCGGATTGTAATTATAATTGTTATTGAGCAAAAAAAAACTTAGTTTAAAAGTTTTTAAAGTATATTATTAAATAAAAATAAAATAATCATATACAAAAAAAGCTTTATTATTATCATCCAGAATTTTGTTTAAAAAAAAAAATGAATTAAAATATCTTTCATAAAGTACGAAATAGATCCCAAAGTAACATATATGAAACGGTAAATCATAGTATATATTAATTTTATCAAACATGGCCCGTTGGTATGATTATACAATAAATAAATAAAATATAAAACCCACTTACCAGCAATCTTTTAATACGTCGGAGCGCTTTCGGAAAGGAATTCCATCTTGAGGAACTTAATTTTTTTTTTAGTAACTAAACTCTTGTAAAGCGTGTAAAATATATAAATGTGGTCGTCATGTATTAAAACTGTGTCGACTTAACGTCCTGTCATAATGAATGACGTTGAGACATTCATTATTCCGAATGAACGGTCTTTATGTATTATATTAATGAACCATCTTTATATATTTTACATATTTTTCATGACGACAAAGTTTTAGTTAATAAAAAAAAAATTAAGTTTCTGAAGGTGGAATTCGTTTACAAAAGCGCTAGGATGCATTAAAAGTTTGTTGGTAAGCGGGTTTTAATATTTTAATTATTTATTAAATTATAGTATTTTTATGGAAATAAAAATAAGAAATAAGAAATTTAACAAAATAATTATGGTGAATTTAAAACTGAACAAACAAAGAATGCTATTTCTATTTGTACTTTAAATACAAATATAATCGTTTATTTTTTAAAACACCAACACTATCAGAAAATAAAGGGGAAGAAAATTTTATAAAAATTCAAAATTAAAAAATTAATTTTTTTTCAAAATGAAGACTGTAGAATAGATTACACAATTCTAAATCATTTCTTTGTTTTGGTTACGTAAAATCCTCTTCAGGAAATCTTTTTATGGAACATTTAACAAAAAACCTCTAATGTGTACACCATATGACTTCCTTGTACGCCTATTAAATTACATATATACATTTTTTTAAATGAAAAGTACATAAAATTTTATTTCATTAATAACTTCTGATATTTTTTCATATATTTTTTTATTGCTATTATTGAATTATTATTCATCGTAAAACGTTTTTACAATTACAGGTTAATAATTATTAATAAATCAATATATTTAAATTAAAAAAAAAAAATTAAAAAAAAGGATAAGAAGTCGGATTCGAACCGATGTGCCTTCCGCTTGTAGAATCCAAATTATTTCATTAATTTAAATTTCATTTGGTTACAACTCTGGAACCAATGAAAATAAGTACTACTTATGATATATCGTTAAAAGCTCTCAATGAGAACTTAATACTGCAGCTAGCAAAACGTTCAAAAGCCAATTTTTTCTTTCGATTCTGGGCTTTTTTGGACACTTTTGGTCCAGTCTATTGGAATCAAAAGGGAAGATGCACAACTAGATGTTACAACAGTCGTAAACCCAAAATTTCAACATCCTACGGCTGTTCGTTTTTGAGTTATGCAAGATATATACGAACGTACAGACGTCACGCCGAAACTAATCAAAATGGATTCAGGGATGATCAAAATGTATATTTCCGTAGAATTACGAAAACCGAAACTTTTTGCTATTACAACAATTCCTTTACTTCGTACTAAGAAGTAATAAATAAATTTTATCTCATGCTTGTTCATGAAATACAGTTAATACTCTTAAGTAAATTATAATCGATGTATAAAACTCGGCCCCAGATTGATTAATCGTACAGCTGAGGTAAAGCATTATAAACATCCTAAATTTCTTATTTACTATTTTTTTTTTTTTTTTTTTTTTTACCTTTGGGGCCGCAGTTAAGCATTACTGTACAGAGGATGAGAGATGAATGATTTGTAGCGTGTGTGAAAAATACCATGCCTGACCGGGATTCGAACCCGGGACCTCCGGGTGAAAGGCCGAGACGCTACCACTCGCGCCACGGAGGCCGGCTCTTATTTACTATTGTTCATAATTTTCATCACCTCAGTTTACAGTTTAATCTAAATAAAATTAATTTTTCTAATTCTGAGCAAGTGGGATCCGACAAAACCAACCGGGTTGGTCTAGTGGTGAACCCGTCTTCCCAAATCAGCCGATTTGGAAGTCGAGAGTTCCAGCGTTCAAGTCCTAGTAATGTCAGTTACTTTTATACGGATTTGAATATTAGATCGTGGATACCTGTATTATTTGGTGGTTCGGTTTCAATTAACCACACATCTCAGGAATGGTCAACCTGAGACGGTACAAGACTATAATATTTCACTTACACTCATACATATCACCTTCTGATGTAATACCTGAACGGTAATTCCCGGAGGCTAAACAGGAAAAAAAAAAGAAAAGTGGGATCCGGAAAAAGTTAATTACAAATAATTTCATTAGGCAAGAAATAATTTTCTTGTATTCTTACATAGCTATACAACTATAACAAGATATTAATTCAAGACTCTCTGGTTTTCAAATGAAAAATCTTTCAAGAGAAAGTTCAATATTATAAAACATAAAATTTCGAAACGAACAATTTTAGAACCTTTAAGTTAATGAATAAATTTATTTCCCCCATAAATAAAGGTAAATATAACTTATTTTTAATGGTAGATACATATCAAGCGATATTATTAATAATAAAATAATAGCCTACATTATTTAAAATTAGTTACAAATTATATTTTACTATGTTCTTTATATTTTAAAATAATAATTCATTATTTTACAAGCTAACACCATTTAAAAGAATGAAAGTGAAAGGCAATTTAACTGAAAGTAGAATAAAAATACTGTAGCAGCACTCTTTTAAACTGTTTCGTAATTAAACAGAAAATATTAATTTTTTATTGCCTATTATTTCTCCCGAACCAATACCTTTGTATTTATATTACGACAGACTAATTAAATATTAAGTATATAATACGGGAAATGTTATTTTACATTATTAAAATGTATTGATATAATTTCCTAAAAAGGTATAATAATTTAAAATACAACAATAGTAATAGAAAAAATAATTATACTTATTATATAGTAATAACAATCATACATTTCTTTGATTTTAGTGATTTCCGATTCAACTTTTAAACGATAAATTATTACACTTAATTTAATAATATTTTTTTTAAGAAAACCAATAGAATAAATAATTATTTTTTTAATTTACAAGAGAAATTTAATCCAGTTTAAATCTCATATATATATATAAATGCTAATGTTTGTCTGTTTGTTTGTTTGCAACAGCATCACACGAGAATCAAACGAACGATTGCTTTCAAACTTTTAGGATATATTTGTTTTATTCCAGGACAGATTTTAAGCCATAGATCGAGGATTTAGATTTATTGCGCGCGAAGTTTTGAATTAAAGATATTAATTAAAGAAACAAAATTAAATCTTTACTTCATTATATTTCTGTCACCATGGCAACAGGAATATAATAAAGTAGATTGACTAATTCATTTTAATTTAATAAATATCTGAACCATCTGGAGGTTGAACGAGCATATAAACGTGAAAGCTTCTCACAATCATGAGATTTAACGAACCCGTCGGGGTCCAGGGTGCTCTACACCCTGGCTAGACGGTTGGGCGAAAGAATCGATCCCTGACCCGATAGTTATATATAGAATAAAATCTGATGTGTACTCAACGTGACTTCCTTGTACGCCTATTAAATTACATATATACATTTTTTGCTGCACTTCATTTAAACTTATTTCATTTGAAAGTGAGATACGATCCTGAAATTCTTTAATAAAGTGGATAGTTTCACAATTGTATTGTGGTGGACACCACATTGCATCACATTTTTTTTTGGTATCCGTATCAGCATTTTATATTAGTTTATATATTAATTTTGTTTCACGTCGCTCAAAGAGATATGTGGTGTAAGTGAGAACGTGTCGTATCTGTGTAATCGTGCACACATCGGTTCGAATCCAACTTTTCATATGCATATATTTTTTTAACTTTTTTTTTAAATTTAAATATACTGGTTTATTAATAATTTATTAACCTCCGATTGTAAAAATTTTTGAATTAAAATGAAAAGTACATAAAATTTTATTTACTAATAAATTTTGATTTTCTTTCATATTTTTTTGTTATTATTGAATTATTATTTGTTACACATTTTTTTTACAATCAGAGGTTAATAATTATTAATAAATCAATATATTTGTATTAAAAAAAAAGTTAAAAAAATATATGTATATGAAATCGGATTCGAACCGATGTGCCTTTCCCTTGTAAGATCCAAATATTTGATTAATAAAGTTTTAGTTAGCTGCAACTCTGAAACCAATAAAAATAAGTAATTATGATATATCGTTAAAAAGCTCCCGATGAGGATTTATTACTGCAATTAACAGAAAGTCCAAAATCTAATATTTTTTGATTTTGGGCTTTTTTGGACACTTTTGGTCCAGTCGATTGGACTCAAAAGGGAAGGTGCTCAACTAGATGTTACAACAGTCGTAAACACTACGGCTGTTCGTTTTTGTGTTATGCGAGATGTATACGAACGTACAGACGTCACGCCAAAACTAGTCAAAATATATTCAGGGAAGGTCAAAATGAATATTTCCGTTGGAAAACCTAAATTTTTCGTGATTACAATACTTTCTTTACTTCATACCAGGAAGTAAAAAGTTATTTTCAACAAATTATTTAAGATATCGAAAAAACAATTGTATTGTAAAAATATGCATATAAAGTTAATGAAAGAAATATCAGAAAAGAATAAAATATTTTAATGAACTTATACATTAACAATAAAAATATTAATACTGAAATTATCATTTATGTTACTGTAATAGTATCATACAGTTTGTTATTTTAATTTACATGCTGTTGTTATTTGTAGTTGTAATGATACCACAAATTATCACTGTCCACAAAAAAAATTTTTTTTAATGTTTCCTTCACTTCATGAATCAAATCTTACTAATTTTGGGTTGAGAAAAACGAATATTATAAAAAAAAATTATGAGTTCTAGTTTCTGTGATATACAATAGGTGGAAGTATTTTATATTAACGGATTAAGAGAAAACAATATATTTTAATTACATATACCAACAACAAAGAAAGTCCATTTGACATTTTTTTTAATGACAGTTACATTCTAAGAGTTCTTAATTGATGGAAGAATACCTAGCAGTTGGTTAGTCTGAAGAGAATCATGTGGTGACTTCATGAGTTCGTTGTATTTTGGTTTTCTTGTAACTGACTGCCGGAGTAGCCCTACAAATAGACCCAGCAATAATCCGCAAGCATTGCTTCATTCCAACGGTCCTGATATCTTTGTTCCGTTAAAAAAATATCCTGATGAAATCTTTCTCAGTGTTCATCAATGACAACTCCAAAACTAGGAGGTAAAAAGTCCAGGTATGAGTGGAAAAAATGGCTTTTAAGGGACATGTTGCATCCGAGTTGATGGTTTTTGTTTGCAGAAGTACTGTCAACAACTGACTGTAGTTTTCATCTCTTTTGTTACCTAAAAATCCATGAATGACAGACTCCTTTGAAGGCTTCCTATGCTTCCTTTGCTTTCCCATCCAAAATTCGGTCAAACGCAGGATCCTTTACAAGTTGTCGAATTTGTGGCCCAACAAAAATACCTTCCTTAAATTTTGTAAATGTAGGAAATTTATCTCTTAAATCAAAGGTCTCTTCTTCTCGGTTCATACTTTTGACAAATTTTTTCATCAAACCAAGCTTTATATGAACTCAGTCTGTGCGTTTATCATCTTTTTCGTAAAAATCAGTCATGTGATATGGAAGGATTTTTGGGTTCTTCTTCTTCAACATTGTCTTCATTTTCTACTTCAAGCTGATAATTTTAGGGTGGAGTAGGAACTGGTAAACTATCTGAATGCGGAATAGGTCGAATAGCAGATGGAAAATTAGGATATTGAACTTTTCCTCTTTTCTTCATTGACAATCCTACCTTTATAGTAGAGTGAAGCAGAAATAGCAGTTATCTGTATGGTTTATAGGCTCCCGCCACATCATAGGCACAGCAAAAGCCATTAATCGTTTTTTATTTTTCAGCTATTCTCGTAGTAAAACTGAACAAGAGTTACAACATATTTGTGGAGCCCATGACTTCTCCTGCTCCCTTACCTTCATATCAAAATAATACTGATAGGCAGTCCTCACAAGAGGCGTTAGATTGCGTTTGTGACGAAAATGTTATTTCACCATAAATGTAAAAAAAAACTATTCACTGAATTTACAAATTTTCTTGGAATTTTGATTTAACAAATTTTTCAATTCGAAATCACTCGTAAACCAGAAATTCTGCACTAATTACAACACAAAAAAAATATGAAACTCACAGCCACAGCAACAGTAATAATATTTATAACCTACAAACAGCTGGAGAACGTTATGTTTAATCAACCGTGCTTGAGCTTTGTGACAACTCCAAAAACAAAATTACCCCCAAACTAAAAATATAGATTGGTTAAAAAATGACATGTCATTGTATCTCTAAAGCAAGAGCTAATCGGTAATTTTTATGGTGATTTTTGAATTTAGCAGATGGAAATACATAAGAATAAGCTATTTTTGTGCCCAAAAAATTTTCATTGTTGGGCAGTAATTATTTTTAGGACTTGGATGTTAATTTAAGAAAATTATTTTTTATGGTTATTTTAACTCGTGAAAAAGTTTGTAAAGCTGATTCGAAAACATTATTATTAATTAACATTATTTTATTTATTTACTAGCTCCCAGTCGCAGCTTCGCTCGCGCTATATGGTTACTTATGTTTCCCGTGGTGGTCAATCTTTTTATTTTATAATTATTAGTCAAGTAACCGGAGACAGGTGCTGTCAGTCACACATACAGTAACGGTGGCATAACGCATTTCCCGTTGCTCAGTTGTTTCAGTCGAACGGGATTGGGCTGTGTGTATTCGGTCGCTTTCCAATCTTGACTGTCTTTCGTCTTCAGTCTCTGCCGCACGAACAGTTTTCATCATACGTGCTTTTTTTGTATTTCTCACGATCGAAGAATGTCTTTAAGGCATGGTATGATGTTTGAAAAAAGATCAGAGAATTTGAAAGATTGCAGTTAAATATTTTACACACTTTAAATTAGTAACACACACATGATAAACAAAAGCAGCTATTTATTTATGTTTTTAAACAGATGTAAAAAATTGTAAATGAATGAATCGGAAAAATTACATATGCATGTGCGCTAAATCAATTGAAACTTAGGATTAACTGTACGTTAAAACCTCAGCCCTAATCAAAATTAATCAATTCAAAAAAAATTTACCTAAAAATTAAAAATTCTTGAAAATCAAAGAATGGAATCTTGGAGAGCTGCATCAAACCAGTCAAATGACTGAAGACAAAAAAAAAGAAGTTACATCTAAAATCATTTCTAATGGTTTAAAATCATTTTATTTCAGATTGTCTCACAGTTTACCTTTGAAATCGTGATTAAATTTAGCCATCATTAGAAAAAAAAAAAGAAGTCAGCAAACCCAATTTCTCTAATTAAATTGTTATGAAACCAGGTGAATAATAATGAGATTAATAGCTCTTCCCTACTTTTACCAGTCTGGATTTAAGAAAAACAATCTTAGTGAGTACTTTGCATCATGTGATACTTATAGCAAAATTTCATTTACTAAGGTCTACGAAGTTTGAAAATACTGTAATGGATTGAAAAATGAGTCGGTTTTATTGCGTTTATGTATAACGTTCCACATTTTTAAAATTGTTTAATTCTTTTCTATTATATATTAGTAAGGCTGGTAGGAAAAAGTGATGTGAATGTAAGAGTAGGCAAAATGGGCTCAGCAAAAATGAAATGTAAAATTTTGTTGTTAACAATTATAACAAAGTAAGACAATTTACAATAGCATACACGTACAAATTAATATTATTATCAAAACCTAATTTCTTATAAATAATTTTTATGACAGTCCTAAATATATTTATATATACAGAGTGATTCAGGAGGATAGAGCAATACTTTGACAACTCATTCTAGAGGCTAAAAATAAGAAAAAAGTTCATATAAACATAAGTCCGAAAAAAAAGTAATTTTATTGTTTCATTTATTTACCAGGTAATTGCAATAAGTTTATTTACAAAAAAATTATAACAACAGCCATTTTAAAAATGCTTTTTTATCTGTAGAGAGATACAAAACATCTAATTATAAAAACTTTTACGTATCTATGGAGAACGGCCAATGTCAGTACACGTACGGCAATTAAATCAGTCAGTAAAATAAGTGAAATAAACTTTTAAACGCAGTAAAGAAAAATATTTTTTTTTAATAGCACCCATTTAAGTATAATCTAAGATTAATATCCTACTTAGATATCCTTATTAAGGATAAGTATTTACATGTATTTGTATATACATCTAATAGCGAAATTATGTAATTTACAGTACACGCAACTCCATACTTTTATGTATCTTGGGTTGTATGAGTTTATTTTATGAATGTTACTGAAGACACGAATCACATAATTTTGTCAGCTTTTTGATGATATTAAAAATAAAAAAAATTGTTTCTTATTATTGGAAATTAGAGAAGTTCTGTTATTAGCGTTACATAACTAAACGTGTATTTTATGGTTTAAATACGCAGTTAGTTATCATTAACGCTATACTCTTAAAAAAATGGAAATACATTGTTCCCACGATGTCAAGTAATATAGATGGGTATTTATAAACAGATATATTATTTAAACGCTCAATTATTGTGAACAGCGAACAAAGAAGATTTCCTTCTACTTCTGTGATACCTTCATTTCCTAGTGTTATGAGAAAACATTTAGGCATAACTCCCTCCAAAATAAAACACATCATCTATCCTATTTAATAAATAATTTACAGTAGAATAATGGAGTATAAATTACTTTCATTGTATTGGAACATTATAATGTTTATATTTATTAAAAATAAATATTTGAAAAATCAATACGAACAGAAATTACCCAATTTTTTTATTTTATTGTCTTTATACAAAATAGACACAAAAAGTATTATTAGTTATTTTTTTCTCAGAACGTATAGTAATGAAAATAAATTTACATTAGTAAAAACAATTCAATTTAATTAGAATTATTTTTCAGCCTAATCTACAAATAAAGGAGAAATATTACCATTTTAAATTACTTTCTGATATATATATATATATATATATATATATATATAGAAAGAGAAAGAGAGAGGAAACATTTTTTAATGTAAAAATCTGAAATGGTTACTTAATATACGGTAGCTTATTTCGAAATGCATCAAAGTAAATGAATCTACGTTTTTAGTTTCCCACAACACCATGTTTTTAAATCCTCTTTTGACCTGTGAATGAAAACTGATAAAATTATGCTTGAAATGAATATTTTATAATAATTATTGTATTATGCATATTCATTTGTGTGCCGGTACTCCCGTCAAGATCGTGTTCTTTGAATAAAACTGTTTATGTGTTCATTACGCTGATACACATCAGCCGCTTACATAACGACATCTCTTCAAACGTTTATTCATGCATGTGGCCTACATTTAAATATAGTAAACTGCATTTAATAATTCGTGATATACCTAATTTTGATGCAAATAAATTTCTTTAACCGGTCTGATAAGTTGAATTAAATTCATTTAAAATAAAATAATACATAATTTGATATTTGATTAGAATATATTTTATAAAATTCATATTTTACCCTACATTATAATAATATATCTTTTTTTTTGTCTTCAGTCATTTGACTGGTTTGATGCAGCTCTCCAAGATTCCCTATCTAGTGCTAGTCGTTTCATTTCAGTATACCTTCTACATCCTACATCTCTAACAATTTGTTTTACATATTCCAAACGTGGCCTGCCTACACAATTTTTCCCTTCTACCTGTCCTTCCAATATTAAAGCGACTCTTCCAGAATGCCTTAGTATGTGGCCTATAAGTCTGTCTCTTCTTTTAACTATATTTTTCCAAACGCTTCTTTCTTCATTTATTTGCCGCAATACCTCTTCATTTGTCACTTTATCCACCCATCTGATTTTTAACATTCTCCTATAGCAACGCATTTCAAAAGCTTCTAATCTTTTCTTCTCAAATACTCCGATCGTCCAAGTTTCACTTCCATATAAAGCGACACTCCAAACATACACTTTCAAAAATCTTTTCCTGACATTTAAATTAATTTTTGATGTAAACAAATTATATTTCTTACTGAAAGCTCGTTTAGCTTGTGCTATTCGGCATTTTATATCGCTCCTGCTTCGTCCATCTTTAGTAATTCTACTTCCCAAATAACAAAATTCTTCTACCTGCATAATCTTTTCTCCTCCTATTTTCACATTCAGTGGTCCGTTAATATATTTACACTAATCTCAATTTAATGCAGGAATTAAGATCTAAACACTAAGAGAGAATAAAAATATTAGTAATTTATTTAATCTGAACACAACCGCAAAGTCTGTTTTTAAAATGTATATTTTCGACATTTATGAATAATTTATTGTAGCATTTAATTTACACAAATGCGAAAGTTAAGAACCTGGCTTCGCTTAGACGTACAACTTATTAATGAAGAAATATAATAATAGGAAGTGACTTTATATAGTCAAGTAGGCTATGAGGATGTTTATATTTAAACTTGCTATTATAAAACTGAGATTAATACCGACGTACTTTTACGTTTACTTAAAATAAACAATTGTGGTTATTCATGTAGATAACCTATCTTATAACACTATTCATGGTAGTATAATGATAATCCACGATTATATCTAAGAAAACAAAAATTATATAATTTCAAACCTATAATCTTATATAAAGGGGTAAAGATTATCTAGGATAATTTCAGGAAATAAAAAAATTATTTAAAAATTATTTTTATGTGTACAATCGTGCTTGCTTCTTTCTGAATGACGCCGGCTGAGCAATTGTATCATGACCTGTACCTGGGATTTCATATCCCATTTAGTAGTTATTTCATCTTTCTATGTTAATAAATAATGAAATCCTGTTTTTGAGAAAATCCTTTAACGTAGGTAAAAAAAAACTCTATCGCAGTAAGCATGTCAAAAGGGCGGATTTACGGTTTTATTTAAGAAAGAAAGGGTGTTCCATTGCTCTAATGAGTCTTGAAAATAATATTATTTTCGTTGTTTTAGCTAGGTTTCGATTATTTTTGTATATCATGTTATATTAGGATCATTTGTTCTTTTGTAATACTACGAGGTATATATTGTACCAATAAATACATTATACTTGTATATTTGTTTTTTCTTCCTCCTTTTCGCATAGTTGTCTTATGGCATCAACTGCTTAACCCTGCTACTTGCCAAAAACCCACTCGATAATGTTACCCATAATTTGTGAGGTATTAGAGCCGTGCTCACAAAAAAAAAAAAGGTTCAAATTGATTCAAAGCGATTAAAACTTCAAAACTGATTTTGCTGGTTTTTGGAAACTGATTTCAAATCATTGGAAAATCATTGGAAAGCACCTAATAGTGCTCGAAGAAATCTAATTTTGATTTTCGAAATGTAAACCTTCAATTTACAACATTAAAACTTCGAAAACGCACACAAAAACCCCGTTTTTGGCTCGTAACTCCGGTTCCTGTGAACCGATTCGTTTGAAAATTAATAGAATAAGGCTTTATTTCCAATAGATTTACATCACCCACCAAGTTTTGTGGGAATCGTTGAAGGTTTACGTCCGGTAAAGTGGATAAAACAATCTTATATATACATATGTAAGTAGAATCGTAGGCAGAATCGTGTTCAGGAGACTCCAAAATGTAAAGAAAAAGTTGATCCCCTCTTCCTGATACCCCTGACCGGTCGCAGTAGCGAATTTTACAAATTCTTTTGAAATCCTCTAAAAATTAAACTCTGATTTAATTGTCTGGATACGAGAAACGGATTCATCACTGAGTGGAGTCTTTCATTCATTATTCCTCTGGAACCCGCTTGATTAATATGATAAAAATCAAAATCTGATGTGGGCATCACATGACTTCCTTATACGCCTATTAAATTAGATATCACATTTTTAAAAGTACGTAAAATGCTATTTTACTAATAACTTCTGATGTTTTTCATATATATTTTTTTATTGTTATTAATGAATTATTATTTATTGTAATTTTTTTGTACAATTAGAGATCAATAATTATTAATAAATCAATATATTTAAATTAAAAAAAAGTAAAAAAAAGGAAAAAAGAAAGAAAATGTTGCAGTCAAAGAAAGAATAAAAAGATTAAAAGATGATAAATATAAAGAGGAAGAAAACATTAAGACCAAGAAAAGAATAAAAAGATTAAGGGGGTATGATGAATATATATATATAGAAAGAGAAAATTTGAAAACTAGAGAAGATGTACATAAATTAAAATCAGAAGAATTATATCAAACCAAACAGCGATTTAATGATTGGTAACAAAAAACAAATAAACGAAATGATGATAAACTCCGACTTAGGGAGAATATTGTCCGACAATATCAGAGGAGTAATGAACTAAAAGATAAGAATGTTTTGCAATTTATTAAAGTTCGGGCATGTATGCTTCTGGGTATATGTCGTTTTTGTGAGGATCTATTTATCAGTCACTCTGTAATTAACTTTAGCTAAAATTTAACAGAAATTCGAGAATAATTAAATAAAATTAAACAGAGATTAAACTAGAAATTCAAAAATAATACGATTCTAAGTTATAATTTTCAATTAATATTAAATAATCAGATGTTTCATCAAGTCTATTACATATATACATTTGTAATAATGCCAATTAAGTTACATATAAACATTTTTAAAAGTAGGCTATATAAAATTTTATTTCACTAATAACTTCTGATTTTTTTCATATTTTTTTTTTTATTGCTATTATTGAGTAATTATTTATTGTAAAACTTTTTTACAATCATGGCTTAATAATTATTAATAAATCAATATATTTAAACTAAAAAAAAAAAAGCATATGAAGTCTGATTCGAACCGGTGTGTCTTCCCTTTTAAGATTCAAATATTTCATTAATTAAAGTTTTATTTTGCTATAACTCTGGAACCAATGAAAATAAGTACTACTATGTTATATCGTTGAAAAGATCTCAATGACGGATTATTACTGCAGTTAAGAAAAAGTCCAAAATCCAAACATTTTTGGATTTATATATTTAATAGGAAATAATCGTACATTATTTAAACATAATTTGTAGAGAATTTAATTATACGAAGATTAATGAAAATAATGTCAACAAAAAAGAAATAAAATTTTATTGCCAATTTAACAACGTTATTGTACGTCAAACGTAAACAAAATGTGTTTCATGACCCTATCTTTGACGTTTTACACGGAATATCTTAGAAACTAAGAAAGATTCAGTCCTGCGACCAATTTTTTTTCGATTTCCCAGCTCAAAAACCATAAGAAACAACTGAATTTACTCCTTAATTGACCTTCCCAGAATTTCAGAAAGCCTTAATTTACCCGAAGGAACTGAAACTCGGGCGAAATCTTTCACTCTGTATAACTCGCTAACGAAGCGTTTTCGGACATATGTTTATATGAACTTTTTTCTTATTTTTAGCCTCTAGAATGAGTTGTCAAAGTATTGCTCTATCCTCCTGAATCACTCTGTATATACATATAACATTTTTATTTTGGAGGAGATTTATTTTAATATTTTATAAACTATGATTTTTATTTTTTATTTAAATAAATTAAAATGTTTTATATTAGAAGATTACAAAGTAATGGTATTTATTATTATCATTTTGCAATTCAAAAGAAAATAGAAAAAAAATTTGAACTGCAACATGTGTATTTGTACCATGTAGAATAATTAAGAGAGAATTTAACTAATAGTGTCAGTAATAGAAGCAAATGTAGCTTGACTGTATGGGTCAAGGACACGTATCTGCTGGATATTTTATCATACTTTCCTTTTCACCTCAGAACATTAACAGGTGTATATCGCGCCTCTTTTCAAGACCTTTAAGTAAATCATTAACCGGAAAAGGAATACGTTTCCGTTTCCTAATGTATTATAATAATTATTTATTTAATTAAAAATTTAAGGTATTAAAATTACTGTAATAAAAATTTAATTAAATAAACTATCTCTCTCTTTTTAAAATAGTATATTCATTGTTTTCTTGTTTGTTTTTTTAACATTCACTTTCTTGCTGTAATAACTATCGTTTGATTTTAAATTTAAAATGGTAACTTCTATTTTTTTTAATTGAACTAATCAATCATTTTTGACAAAGAAAAATATTTTTTCACTTTTGATTTCAGCAAATGAATAAAATATTTAATTATCTATTTATTTAAATACTTGAACTAGCAGAAAGTTTTTTTTTAGCTAATTCTATACTACGTTATAGAATTACTATTTTATATCATGTAATCTAATTTGTATTAAAAATATTCTAAAGCAGAGAGTTTTAAAAAGATGTTGAGAGTGGAAAAAATATTTTGATAAAAAATAAAATCAATATATACGTATTACTTACCGGTGAATCACGAGTTACGCTATCGTTATACACATGTAAAAGAAAATCTTTACCGTCTAAAACATTCTTTTTACTTCCTTGTACGAAGTAAAGGAAATATTGTGATCACAAAAAATTTCAGTTTACAGATTTCATGGAAATATCCATTTTAACCGTCCTTGAATCCATTTTGACTAGTTTCGGCGTGACGTTTGTGTCTCGTATAAGTCAAAAACCATTAGCCGTAGAATGTTGAAATATTTGTATTTAGGACTGTTGTTACATCTAGTTGTGCATCTCCCCTTTTAATTGGATTTGACTGAACCAAAAGTGCAAAAAATCCAAAATCCAAACAAATCTGGATTTTGTAGTTTTTGTTAACAGCAGTAATAAGCCCTCATTGAGAGCTTTTCAACGATATATCATAAATGGTACTTATTTTCATTAGTTCCAGAGTTATAGCCAAATAAAATTGCAATTAATGAAATATTTGAATCTTAAAGGAAAGGCACATCGGTTCAAATGAGACTTCATCTCCTTTCTTTAGCTTTTTTTTTTTTTTAAATTTAAATATATTGATTTATTAACCTATTATTGTAAAAAAAATTACGATAAATAATAATTCAATAAAAACAATTAAAAAAAATATCAGAAGTAAAATAAAATTGTATTTCATTAATGAATGAAATTTTATGTTCTTTTCATTTTAAAAAAATGTGTATATGTACTTTAATAGACGTACAAGGAAGTCATATGTTGTCCATATCAGATTTTTTTAATTATGTAAAGAAATATAATGATACTGAGTACTGAAATATTGAGATTATTTCAATAGGCGTACAAGGAAGTCATGTAGTGTCCACATCAAATTTTTTTGATCGATGATTAATTTACCGCAAAAGTTTAAAGCTTGTGCGTGGGAGTAGAGAACGAAAGTTTGTAGCATATAAAAAAAATGTCTGATCAAAATTCGAACCGCATCCTTTCGGTAGAAGGATGTTAGATAATGAGATCGACAATATGTGAAGTATCAATATTTTTTCATTTACTTTTAGAGGACTGTAAGTTTCATGAAGAAAATATACCGTAAATATTTGAAAAAATAAATTCTTGTACAGTTCAACAGCGAATCCTTGTTAAATATCGTCAAAAAGTGATACGTTTAACAATAATAAATTCAGCTGTAGTCGGCTATACTTTATCGGGGAAAGAACTACGTAAAAGGTTTGTAGTGTAAATTTTTATAAAATGTTTTTTACGTGTAGATCTTAATCGTATCGATAGATGAAAAACTATTAAAGCATACAATACTGTTATAAATTAAAAATAAGAAGCAAGGGTAGTTATCGTTCAGATTCGATCGTAAGAGCTTTTCTTCTAAATAAACAACAGTAGTAGAGAAAAAAAAACACAAAGATTAAAAAAAAAGTAATAAAATGAGTTAAAAGTAATAATAAAAAAAACAGAAAACCAAGAAATATATATTTCTTTTTCTGGTAATGAAGGAGAGAAGAATAGTATTTTTATTGGAAAGAGAATTAAAAAGATTGTTGAATGTAAAAGGTTTTAAATCCCTACAGTAGTAAAAGATTATCTGGAAGAAGACTGAAAACAACTTTTAGTAATGTAGTAGTAATTTCAAAAATAACATAAAGTTACAGGTCCATTTTGGAATTAAATAAAAAAATAACTACGAATAAATACGACCTCTCTAGTTCAATAATTATTTGTGCACAGACAATTTTACGGTGTGTGTGTGTGCATGTGTGTGAGAGTGAAAATGAAATATAATATTAATTTCATTACAGCTACACCCGCCTGCTGTAATTAAACACTGTCACACACTCGCGCGTGCGCGCGCGCGAATGTGACAGTGTTTTGTATTGGGATAATTTATTAAGAAGTTTGTTACGAATCATTATTATGGTAGGTATAGTGTATATACGAGTAGATATTTTTTTTAGATTATATAAGAGATTTTACAATATTATTACTTGTGTATCTGTATTATGTAATGCATAGTAATATTAGTTTGTCGTTACTAATATTTTGCGTAATATCTTGATTAAATAATTAAATTACATTTGAAATAATTATTATTTAATTTCATGGTATATTTAGGGTGCTAATTTATAATTATTTTAATGTATTAGATATACGAAACGCTATGAGAATCGTCGGATAGATGAACATTTTCAATTAAGCTGATTGAGGTGAAGTATAATAATGTAACTTATTTGTCATCCTAGAGTTTTAATATCACTTAAACTCGAAGTAGTCTGTACTTTTTACTTGTTTGTATTATGAAAATAAATAATTACATAACTTTTTACGTTCATGTATCCTAGTGTTCATCGCTATCCGGCTATATATTGTAAATGCTAATGTAAATTCCATGAATTTTCAATAAAAAGCAATCACACGTAACGAAGAGAATAGTGAAGCGTATAAACTGATTAGAAATTAATTTTTTTAAAATAATTTCATAACTTTCTACTCGTTTGAATAAGTATACTAAAGAGGGTAACATTTTATTACTGAGAAAAAAAAAATAGAGTATAAAAAGCAATATACTCAACTCTCTTAAAAATAAATACAGCATGTTAAATCCCGATTTTACAAATTAAGTGAGTCTAGCGAATTAATACACATATATTACAAGGCTTGTATAAATAAATTTTTTAAAATATCTTGAACTTTTTCCGTATTATCTTGTTCAATAATAATACGGACATAGTATAAATGTGTACAAGTATAATGTGAACGTGGCTTAATAAAGAAATTCCAGAATTTAGTTTTTTTACCCTACAGAACTAGTAACATTTTGTCGTACATTTTTTTCAACACTTTTATTTGTTGTTAAAGGTTTTTTAAAATTAATTTATTGATGAAATCTACATAACTTTAAAAAAAAAAAATTAACTTTCATTTAACACGGGAAACGGTTAATTTCTAGAGATTTGCAATTACTGTATTATTTAAGATAATATTAGTAAATCTTTTTCTGTAAAAAAATAGAAATAAATAAATAAAATTAAATAGATGTAAAATGAAAACTATTAGTTCTCACCGGATTTGCAAAGATTTATTATATAATTCAAAATCGAATCGCAGTTTAATTTTTAGTAACTCTTGCGTTATAAAATCTAAATTTTAGCAAAAATAATAAGTTTTCAAGAGATAGAGGTAGAAAATGAAAACGACGGAGAAAGATGTACCCATTTTTTAAAAGTTATCTCTTAGCTATTGTCTTATCCTACAGTTGTAATTTTGTTCTTGTGAATTCTTTTCTTTGACTAAAAGTCCATTTTTAAATAAATTTCTAGGTAATAGAAGAGATAATTCTTTAAAAGAACAAACTCTTGAAATATCAGTTAAGTATATCGTGAACCTATCATCACACGTACATAAAGAATTTATCAAACTCATGGGAACAGAAAGTACGTGAATATCATTGTGGACATTTACGTGCTGAGAGTATGAATGCTTTTATTCTTATCGCTTATGATGGGCTTGGCTCTATTTATGCTTCTTACATAATGATTAGAAATAATAATTTTCCAGTATTAGGAGTAAATCCCTGCTCAAAATTTCAGTAACAATTTTAGACAAATATTATTGAAAATTTTTCACGCTTAAATTTTTACTCTTTTATTTTTTATTGTTAGATTTTAACATTTTTTTTTTTTTAATTGTGCAAATAATTTGAAATTTTGCAGAATAATTAATAATAAAAAGAACGTATAAACTTTTTCATCAAGAGAGGAGCATAATATTTAGCGACAATTTAAAATTATACGTATATTGTTTATTTAGATTGGGTAAAAAAAAAACCGATGTGTTTCCTTGAAATAGGTTTAAAAGTTATTTGGTTGCAAAGGTTGGCTCAAAACAAAGAAAAAACAAACAGCTGTACAATAATAATAATAATAAAAATTATTGAAATAAAACTTAGTGTCAAATTCAAGAAATATCGATTAACTAAATATGATTTGAAATTATATATGTGCTAGCAGAATATATATTCTTATTATAATTTTATGATAACATTTTTGTCCGTGGGGATTAATTGTACATTTAAAAAAAAAAATTATGTACACAAATATAGTTTTAAATGGTACAAAATTATGTATGTTTAATAGCAAAAACAAAACTTCAATTCAAAAAGTTTATATCTATGTAAAGATATTTTTTTTAATTTTAGATCACTTCCATGAATTTGCAATAATAAAATTCTTCAATCCGATGCTACTTATTACCTACAAAAGTGATATAAGAATCTTTTTTAGGCCCTATCTGTCTCCATAGATCTTAGCTAAGCTAAGAATTTTAGTGTGTAAAATTGGAGAAAGCACTCCTACGCCTTACGTATATCCAACTAGAAGATAACTATATAAGAACTAGGAAGTATCCTACAACTGATTGGCTATACTGTTTACATTTTTATTGTACTTAATTCTGATAAATAAATTTATTTGTTTCTTATAAAATTTTTGATGCCGAATAATATCTATCATAAAATTTTATTTATGAAAAAAAAAAGGATGTAGGATGTAGGGGGTATACCGAAATGAAACGACTAGCACTAGATAGGGAATCTTGGAGAACTGCATCAAACCAGTCAAATGACTGAAGACAAAAAAAAAGATTTTATCAAATCTTCGACCAGTAGACAATGTCCTGATTAAATTAAAGCAAACCATCGCATAAAATCCACCTGTCAATTGTAATAATAAATACTCAGAGGTTCCATTTTAATTTTATATTTTTTTATTAAAATGTTTAAAAAAATGTATTTTCTTAAAATACACTAGGCTTAAAGTTACGTTTCGGATTAAAGCAATTAAAAGCTGAAACAATTCTATTTTTATAGAAATATTTGATTAATTTACAGTTTATAACTTGGAAGTTTTATTTAAATTTTTTGAATGAAAAGTTTATGAAACGAATTAAATTCCAAAAAAATGAGATTCATTATGAGAGAAGAAGTATTTTTATGTATGAGGCTAAAAGACTATTAATTATTTTGTTATTACACGAATAATTATTATAAAACATATTTTTTACTTAAATTTTTATTACTACCAGTTGAGTAAATAATTTTAGAGCGACTAAAAAATATCACGATACTTTTTTGATATACTAAAGCTTATAAAAGCATTCAGAGTTCAGAGTAGAACTAATGAAATTGAAATTAAGACGCTTTTATAGTAATGTAGAAGATACATTCATGATCTTAAGTTAAGATTTAAAAAGTTTAAGAAATTTATTTTAACATCAGACTTTCAACAAGCAAAGATTCTAGGTACCCTAAGTTAATTTTCCTATTTTGGACTTGCCTAATTTATTCAATAATTTAAAAATGATCCGAAGATAACAAAATATTACAATGTATAATTAAATCACATAATAGCTGATAGAAGTCTACCTTAGAAACATAATGATTCAAATCTTCGTAAGTAATCCACCGTTGAAGTCACCGAACTCGAGTTGTACAACAAACTTGTCACTCAGGTCACAGTTCAGATCGCGTGGATGTTGTGTGCCACTGTCGCTGCCGTATAGTAAGTACTGACTGACTAGACTAAGACTACCGGTACATAGATGAGGAGTATGTATTTTCTGACAAAGTTGAGTAACAAACCCGCTTTCCTTTCTCTTATGGCAATGACGAACATCGAACGGTTAACCTGGATTTGAGTGAGGGAGGGATTCGTCGCGCATTGGTCTACCCTCGTCTTCTGATGTGGGGGGGTAAGTCGGAGGGGAGTATCAACGCTTTCACGCATCTCATCTATCGATACCTACCACCGTCTGACTACGACGGCACGGGCGTTTAATTACGGAAAACGATAATTTTTTCCACCGAGAAGAAATTAATAAATAAACAAGAGGTATACTAAAACAAAATTTAAAATTATACGCTGACTTTAATTAAATTACAATCTTAGATATTTTAATGAAAATTTCTTGCGCTCGATTTCTCTATAGATTCCTTTTTTCTATTTAAAAGAAACGTTTGATGAAAATATCGGATGAAGGAAGAAAGCAAGTACAGCAGTATATTTTTTCTTACATTCTGAATTATTATGGTTTGTTAGTAATCTTTTAATAACGCGGATAAATAGGTAATTCTGATTTTTGTTCACTCTGATGAGTAAAACTAAAAAAAAATAAAGCTGAAAAGAATAGTATAATGTACGAATCGGGTAAAATTTGAAACATTTACATTAGGACGATCGCTGTAGGTGGTTACTTAAAAATGTTTAAGTTAAAAAATGTTTTTATTACTGTAATGAACTGAAGAGACTGTTGCAACACCATCTATCCATTAAAACGGTTAAAAATTATAGTAAAAAAACATCAAAGTAAAGCAGTTAATGTTACTTTTAAGGATAGTCTATCCTTTTTTGTTAATTTAATTATAATAATTTATTTAATTACAATAAAAATGTAATTTCTTAGCTACAGTACTCTAGAGTTTTGTTTCTTTGAATTCTAAACTTCAACTCGGTATACTAATTTATATTAATTGCGTACGAGAACTTTTTTTTCTTTATTTTTAATCATGAAGTTTAAATTATTTAAAATATTTAACATTGCCGGCCTCCATGGCGCAAGTGGTAGCGTCTCGGCCTTTCATCTGGAGGTCCCGGATTCGAATCCCGGTCAGGCATGGCATTTTCACGCACGCTACAAATCATTCATCTCATCCTCTGAACTAATACTTAACGGTGGTCCCGGAGATTAAATTTAAAAAAAATTTGACATTAGTCTATTCTGATTTAACGTCAATTTTTTGCCGTTGCTACCCCCTTTGAAACCATAATTTGCTGCAATATCTGTCTTAGTTTTTCATGTGGAGTTATTCTTGTAACACATATGAAGTATTACTTACTAGTAATATTCAGATGTTTTTTCTCTTAGAATAATTCATTATACCTCCTGTCCTGAAGTATTAAAGGTATCCTTAGAGAAGAATTCAGGGCCTTCGTGCTGATACGCATTAGTACATTCGACTAATTCGCATTAGTCGCGAAGCATCTTTTCTCCAAGACATACACTTATGCTAATACAAGATTAAGATTACAATATAAATGTTACTCTCCTTAATGTTTCCACTTAAAGTACAGTTTCGGTTTGCCTTGTTTGAATGAACAAAATGAAAAACCGTTTTCCTCTTAGCTTTCTTATAATAAGCTCGGCATGAGTCTTTTTATTTCTTAGAATGGTTATACTGTTTTTGGGATTGACTAGCGTCGCAAGTGAATTCACCTCCTATTGTTTTTTTTTTTTTTTTTTTTTTGTTTAACCTCCGGGGCCGCAGTTAAGTATTACTGTACAAAGGATGATATGAATGATTTGTAGCGTGTGTGAAAAATGCCATGCCTGACCGGGATTCGAACCCGGGACCTCCGGGTGAAAGGCCGAGACGCTACCACTCGCGCCATAACAATAGAAGGTGAACCTCCTATTTTTATGGATGCTACAGTTAACCACGTACAATAAATTTCAATTTTTTTTTTTTTTTTGTTTCAGGGCGAAAAACGCCTGAGCGTGTCATCATCGCACAGAATTTTATTAATAAAAGAGTAAAATAGCTCCAAAATAATAAAACTTATAAGGTGTAAAATTAATATTAATCATATAATAAAAATTTATTAAAACAAAAGTCAAAAAAGTGAAATAAAACTCAAAACTAATATCGCAGACGAAGTCTTTAAAATATAAAAGTTCAAATAATAGAATAAAAAAAACTATATAAAACTTACCTAATTCCGATAGGTTGTGCAAAAGGCTCCCTTCTCGGATAATAAAATTAAAGACGTAGAACCAAAAAAATCAAAATTGAAAGTAAAGGTTAAAAATTATCAAAAACTCTTCTAGTATAAAAATATATATGATAATATCAAATTTTTTGCAGTAACCTGGTACTATGCAAAAACAGAAACATCCGGTACAAAATTTCGTTATTATTGTACAAGATATCACGGATGTTTCTAGGTAGATTAAACTTACAACGAACGCAACGCCGCATAACATATGCAGTCCACGAGAATGTAGTGCACAATCAATAAATTTTAATAATTCATTAAATGATGTACATTTAATCTAGTACAGTAATGAGTAATATTTGTGAGTCACGCTAACGTAAATAAAATGCTATTATCAAAATTCTTTGCTCGTTATTAAAATTTGTCAACGAAGCTCTTTATATAGTTTGAAGATATTTTTACGTAGAAAATATAAAAAAATGAATTCCTATGTTAACCAATAAGGTTTTGTTTAATTTTTCCAATTAAAATAGAGTTGTTTTATCTTTATTGTAACGTTTAATTAATTCATATAGGCTATAAAAACAAAATTACCAATTATCTAGGTCTATACAGAAATCTTAATTCTGTCTACTTCATCTTTAAAAAATCGTTTATTATTTTAAGAGTAATTTACAGAAAATCTTTATAAAAATATTACAAAAGAATTTTTTTTTCATGAAAAACCTTATTAGTCTAACCAAATTACACTTGGAAAAAAAAATAATACCTGGACTTTTATAAGTGGTAAAGGGGCTTGTAATAAACGTAATAATTATAAATGCATGAAGAATGGTGGGAGGGGTAATTTGGGAGATTCGGGGGGGTTGAAAAAAAATTTTCCAATATAAAGGTTGTAGATCATGCAAAAATCTACAATTTTTGTAAGTTACTTTTTAACATAACTTCAAAATTTTCGAGAAAAATGCGAAAAATTTTTTATTTGTTTTGTTTTTTATTTCCGCAGAAATAATTTAATTTTGACGAAACTTGGTGGAAGTATACCTTTCTGGGTCTTAAATAACCTAAAAATTTTTTGACGTCAACTTTCGCCGGAAATCGCAATAATATCATTTTTCATCCGTTTCAAACCCCCCAAATCAACCCTCCACCACCCTTGCTCATGCATTTATTTTTTTTACTTTTATTATAAGCCCCTTTACCATTTTCACTTATAAAAGTCGAGGTAACAAATTTTTCCCCTCTAAATGAGTTATTTCGATCGGTGTATGTGTATAAGATTACAAATAATGGGAACTAGAGTTTTCTACTGAAAAATAATTTTTCTAGGTTGTTGGTACTTGCGTGAAATTGTGCAAAATGAGCGAAGTAGATGAGTTTATTTATTGCTGTCGTACAGATATTTGTTTTTGTAGTAAGTCACTTAAAGTGAATTCAAGTAAATTAATTACACGAACCTGACGACTGAGAATAAATGTTTGCTGTCTTACCGATAACATGTTGTATTCTTGATGCGTTAAAAGGATCTGTGTGAACCACATTACTTCTCTACACTTGTTACCTCATGATAAGTAATTTAATTGCAGTATAAATAATTACTGTAGTTAATTACAGTGTGGTAATTTAATTCTTCACCACCTTTATTTTAAAAAATACCCATCGTTTTGGGTATTTTTTAAAAAATACCCAAAACGATGGCTGTCATTAAAAAAAATTTTTTTTTGAAAAACAAATTCTCTCTCCTTGTTAATAGATTTTTATTTACTTCTTTTTAAATTTATATTAATGAAAGAAATATTCTGAATACTGATAAAATAATACCGAAGGAGTTAAGCATTTTAAGCAATAACTTTAAGTAATATTTTTTATTCAGAATTTTTACTTTAAAAACGGGTATGAGTTTATCGGGAAGTAACTTTACGATAATTGAAAATCTAAACATATCATCGGATACTTTTGGTGGGAAATTTGCATTTTACCCACCAAATTAGTGTTGCGGTGGATTGAAAAAGAAACATACTGAAAAAATAAAAAAAATATGTTATCTAATAACATGATATTTAATAATATGATAAATAATAACATAAGAAAGAAACCGTAATAAGAAAGGGAGTCCGACAAGGATGTTCCCTATCTCCGTTACTTTTTAATCTTTACATGGAACTAGCAGTTAATGATGTTAAAGAACAATTTAGATTCGGAGTAACAGTACAAGGTGAAAAGATAAAGATGCTACGATTTGCTGATGATGTAGTAATTCTAGCCGAGAGTAAAGAGGATTTAGAAGAAACAATGAACGACATAGATGAAGTCCTACGCAAGAACTATCGCATGAAAATAAACAAGAATAAAACAAAAGTAATGAAATTTAGTAATGAAAATAACAAAGATGGACCACTGAACGTGAAAATAGGAGGAGAAAAGATTATGGAGGTAGAAGAATTTTGTTATTTGGGAAGTAGAATTACTAAAGATGGACAAAGCAGGAGCGATATAAAATGCCGAATAGCACAAGCTAAACGAGCCTTCAGTAAGAAATATAATTTGTTTACATCAAAAATTAATTTAAATGTCAGGAAAAGATTGTTGAAAGTGTATGTTTGGAGTGTCGCTTTATATGGAAGTGAAACTTGGACGATCGGAGTATCTGAGAAGAAAAGATTAGAATCTTTTGAAATGCGGTGCTATAGGAGAATGTTAAAAATCAGATGGGTGGATAAAGTGACAAATGAAGAGGTATTACGGCAAATAGATGAAGAAAGAAGCATTTGGAAAAATATAGTTAAAAGAAGAGACAGACTTATAGGCCACATACTAAGGCATCCTGGAATAGTCGCTTTAATATTGGAAGGACAGGTAGAAGGGAAAAATTGTGTAGGCAGGCCACGTTTGGAATATGTAAAACAAATTGTTAGGGATGTAGGATGTAGAGGGTATACTGAAATGAAACGACTAGCACTAGATAGGGAATCTTGGAGAGCTGCATCAAACCAGTCAAATGACTGAATACAAAAAAAATAAAAAATGAAATAAAATTTTAAGATTTCGAAAAAAATGTTAATTAATAATCTGTTGTTGCTTGAATAACATTCTAGTCACCAGGGTCGACCTCCATAAACAAATCTTTAAAAATTACTGTCTGACTATCGGTTGAATAAAATTTAAAAGTTGTTTGTATTTAATTCAGTAAAAGATATCTAAAAAGAAAGCCCAGATAACCTTCCTTAACTTTATCCTCGACATCTTCATGCAGTTTTCCTTCTGCATAACTCCGTACTCTGTAAAACTTCTGTTTGTAATTTTTCTTTTGAAATATTTAATGATAAAATACTTCCAACCTTAAGTTTATTAAAATCGTTTTACTCTTAAGAGTAAAATTTGTTGATTTGTTGATTCATTAAACTCTTTTTGATATATAGCTTCTTCTCAGTATCACTCCACGTTGCAATTTTTATAATATTGTAAAAATATAACACATTAAAAAATTAAGCAAATGTCGTGTAAGCAAATTAAAGATTTGCTTACACGACAATGATTGCTTTTTTTTACAGAATTTAAATCGGAATTCATTATTGTAGATTAAACCATTTAGATGATGATATGGGAAAAGTGGCCAATTTTCCTCATACTTGCGTGCGTGAGTGAGTGTGTGTGTATTCACGAAAACATATATACACAGGAACCTAAATTTTTACTACAGAGGAGTTAAAAATGAAGGTTAAATCAGGAATAGTTTTTTACCCATAGAAATAATTAATATCTTCTACTACACCTATAAAATTTTTAGGGATGTAGGATGTAGGAGGTACACAGAAATGAAAAGACTAGCACTAGATAGGGAATCTTGGAGAGCTGCATCAAACCAGTCAAAAAAAAAACACCTATAAAATTATGGAATACAGAATAGCGTAAAATCGGACACGGTATTTAAACCATATAGAATAAAACTTGTGTTTATATTAAAAAAGAAAGTATTCTTTTATTAATTTTTTTTTTTTTGATCCCTATCGGAAGCTTACAGTTTCTTTTTGTTAATCTTAGAATGGTTGAAATAGATATGTTCAAGCGAACAGAAAGAAATAAATTTATATTTTTCCCACCGAATTAGCGTTGCAATGGATAAAACGAAAACATACAGAAGAAATTAGTAGTACTGAAATAGCTATAGTGACTAAATAGTCAATCCCGTTGCAGGAGTTTTGGTTACATGACTTAGCCGCTATATTGGAAGTTCCCTTTTCCCTCAAGATGTTACCAACCTAATTATTTGTTATACTTTAAACATTAATTATTTACTTTATTTAATTATTCGAATATTTCAAAGGTTGGTAGTATACATCAGCTGTTGCAATCGTCTGTTAGGATGTGACATCACAGGAGAGCGGTAGAATTAAATGACTGAGTAATATTTAAACTGTAAAAAAGTTAATCGGTCTGGCTTGGTCTCGAACTCGATCGTCCTGTTGAGTGGTACCTGCTGCGTAAAGTCTCGCGGCTACTCCAGTCCGCCGACAGATCGGACAAGATCGGTTCTATTTAAGTTGTGAAATTACATTAGTTTTGTTAGTTCCGACCGCTGCTGGTAGATACCGCCACACTAGCGCGAATTAAATAGGGTATATACGCTTTAGTTAGAATTAACGAATTACGAGTTAATGAACGAATAAATATTATATATAAATAAAATGATAAATATTTAAATTAATTTAAGTGTCTCTCTGTGTGTGTGTGTGTGTGTGTGTGTGTGTGTGTGTGTGTGTGTGTGTGTGTGGGTGTGGGTGTGGGTGGGGTGTGTGTGTGTGTGTGTGTGTGTGTGTGTGTGTGTGTGTGTGTGTGTGTGTGTGTGTGTGGGTGTGTGTGGGGGGTGTGTGTGAGAAAATAAAATATAATAATATTAATTTCATTAAAGCTACACCCGCTTGCTATAATTAATATTTAATAATTTTATATTAATAAAATTAAAATAATTAAAAAATAAAGGTTATATTTTATGTTTTTTCTCTCTTTTTCTCTCTCTCTCTCTCACTCTCTCTCTTTGTGTGTGTATTTATTAATTTATTATTAATTTATAAAAATGTAGAAAGCCTAGAAACACTGAAAACGAATATTAAATTAAAAAAAGGAAATAATTATAAATTTTTAAAGTATAAAAAAATAATAGGTCCGACCAGGATTAAACTAGGCGCCCGGTTTACTACCGTTGTAGCCCGCTTGAGGATGCCATCACCCTAAATCCTCAGCGCGAAATTTGTTCTATATAAGTAGTGAAAATAATAATCTACAAAAAAAAACAAAACAGAAAGCCTACAATTACTGAAAGCGGTTAATAGCCATTTGGTGTGTGTGTGTGTGTGTGTGTGTGTGTGTGTGAGAGAGAGAGAGAGAGAGAGACTAAAAATAATATTAATAATAAAATTATAGAAAGCCTAGAAACACTGAAGGCGAACAATAGCTATTTATTTTGTGTGTAAATAAAATATAGACGTAACTAGACGATGATCCAGGTCGTTGAAGCCGCTACAATTGCAGGCATTTTTTCACACCAGGAGGCGGTGCTTGCGCGCGCCTTCGCGTGTGTGCGTCAACGGAGTAGCGAGGATGTTAAAAGTACGTTTTTTGACAAGTGACAAAAAACAGCTTAAGAACACGGCCTAACTTCTCATAATAACTGCCAGTTTTACGTGCGCAAAGTGCCTGACCCAATTTAATAATATTAAGTGTAGAAACCCTAGAAGTACTGAATATGTATATAGCTATTTACCTTATATGAAGGTGTAATATCCTACATAAAGCCTAGAAACACTGAAGACGGATAATTTCTATAAAACATAGAAAGCCTACAATTTCTGAAGGAGAACATTAGCTATTTATCTTATGGTTACGTCTCAACATCACCCAGGAGGTAGCAACCATGGCACGTTGAGATTTTTTTTTTTAACGATTGAAATCTCTCTCCAACACTCGTAAACACTCAACCTTTTTCTAGTTGTTTTTTCACTTTAAAAATAATTATACTCTCAACTAAACGTTGTTTGTCTTTCCATCTTCTTTCAAAACGAAATAAACTAGATCCATATAATAAAACTTTGTATGCCTTAAATTTTCATCGTTAAACCAGTTTAAATAAGTAGATGGGAAGTAAACTTGAAATGTTTAGTTCTTTTCTTTATCGTTCAAAACCATTATCAATGAAACACTATAACGGATAAAAACCATTTACAGCTGATGTACTATCAACCTTTGAAATATTCGAATAATTAAATAAAATAAATAATAATTATTTATAGTGTAAAAAATAATTAAGTTGATAACACCCTGAGCGAAAAGGGAACTTCCAAGTGTCGGCTGAGTCATGTAACCAAATTCCTTCAACGGGATTGACTATTGATTCGCTACTGCTATTTCCGTACAACTAAAATTAAAATAACAAACATGTTATGTTAATAATAAACATGTAGTAATCAAGTTATGTTAAAAACATGTTTTCTTGAGGAAGATTATATAATTGAAATATTGATTTTGCTTTAATTATCTTTTTACAATTACCCGGATTGAACTCCATATGTAGATCTTTAATAATAATTAACTAGCTCTAATGAAAACTACCGTCAGTGTAATAAAATTACAAATTTTTTTTTATATTCATTTCAGTTAAAGTCATCTAAAAAGAAAACCGAGATAAAAATTTAACAAAAGTACATCGTTTTCTTGTTATTCATAATATTTGAATGAGGAATTGATTGTAATCATTTGTATAGTTTGATGGAATAATAAAAGTTACCCGTGGACTTGATCGTGAAAGGAAGATGTACGGTTACATCTTCTATTGTAAAGCCTCAAAGCCACTCTACACAAAGAACGATATTGTAGACTAAATTACATTGTCGCTAGTTACGGTTATTTCAATCACTTAGCGAATAATATACACATAGTAACCATTGTTAGAGTAACACTATTAAAAAAAAATCCTTATCTTTTATTAAATCAATAATTGAAATAATCTTATTCAATTGAACACGCAGTACGAATTAATTTTAAATCATTTAATTTTATTAATAAATATTAAAAGAGAACATCTTATTTTAATGTACATCGTATCCTTATGCGAATAATTATCATACAATACATTGCTTTAAAAATAAAATGCTTAATATGTTACAAAAAAAATGTAGATAATAATGAATTGGAATAATGAATTAGAAATACTCATTAAAAAAAATAAATAAGCATCAAATGTGATAGTTTTACTGTAAGTTTAAATTCAAATTTTCGATTAAAGTTTTACACCAGTTTCATAATAGCAGACCTGCAGTTTATAAATATACGAGGGTTATTTTTTTCAAGATCCGCGATCGGTCACGAAATTAAAACCACAGTGAAAATAAACAATTTTTTATTTGTAACAAGTACTTATATAGTTACGCTATTTCTCTACATAGTCGCCACTCCGATTTAGACATTTGTCGTAGCGTGATACCAACTTTCCAATACCCTCGTCATAGAACGAAGCCGCCGGTGTTTTCAGTCATGTTTCTACGCTGATCTGCAGCTCGATGTCTGTGCCAAAATGTTTTCCTCCTAGCCAGCGTTTCATGTGAGCATAGATGTGAAAGTCGGATGGAGCCAAGTCCGTGCTGTATGGTGGGTGATCAAACATTTCCCAACGAAAACGCTGCAGCTTCTTTGTTACAGCTGCAGTGTGCGGCCGAGCATTGTCATGGAGAAAGAAAATGCCTGATGACAACATTCCTCTCCGCTTATTCTGATTTGCCCTTCGTAGAAGTTGAAGAGTCACGCAATATGAGGCTGCAGTGATGGTCGGTCGTACCAGGTTTCATGAATTCCACCAAGAGAACTCCATTCCGGTCCCAGAACACAGTAGCTATACACTTTCTGTTGGAGAAGGTTCGCTTGAACTTCTTTGGTTTACTGGGAGAATGAGAACGCATCCACTGTTTGGATTGTTCTTTTGTATCTTCAGTTTCGTAATGGACCCATGTCTCGTCCCCTGAGACAATTTTGTTAAAAATATCTTCTCCTTCATTGTGGTAGCGCTGGAGAAACGTTAGGGAGGCATCCATTCTCATTGTTTTGTGATGGTCGGACAGCATTTTGGGAACCCATCTCGCACACAGTTTGCGGTACTGAAGTCTCTCACTCACAATGGTGTAGAGAGCTGACCTTGAAATTTCAGGAAACGAAACACTCAACACAGGAATTGTGACCCGACGATTTTCTCTAATTGCCTCATCCATTCGCTCTACGAGATCATCGGTTGACACTCGCTTGCTTCCCTGACCACCTGCATCATGAATATCTGCACCTTCTGCTTTAAAGTTGCTGCACCATTGTCGCACTTTGCTGTCACTCATTGAAGTTTCACCGTACTCATTACTTATTCGTCGATGAATTTCAGCTGCATTACATCCCCCCAGCTTGAAGAAATCGCACTTCACACTTGGCGAGAGATACTATTGTTGTAGACATGTTTACGTGGTAGCTGCGTGTTCAGAATTAAACGAAGTGACGCGGCGTGATTGAAGGCCATACTAGAGACGCTGCGCAACACATATGCGCAAAGGTTCATCCGATTTTTGCACGGGTTTTTATTTCGCGACCGATGATTTGATCATCGGCAACGAAGTGACGCGGCAATCACATCGTTTAGTTCTGAACACGCAGCTAGCACGTAAAAAATAACTACAACAATAGCATCTCCGGCCAATTGTGAAGTACGATGTGTGATGCGCAGCGTCTCTAGTATGGTCTTCAATCACGCCGCGTCACTACGTTTAGTTCTGAACACACAGCTAACACGTAAACATGTCTACAACAATAGCATCTTCCGCCAAGTGTGAAGAGCGTGCGGTAATTCGATTTCTTCAAGCTGAGCGGTGTAATGCAGCTTAAATTCATCGACGAATAAGTAATGTGTACGGTTAAACCTCAATGAGTGACGGAAAAGTGCGACAATGGTGCAGGAACTTTAAAGCAGGACGAACAGATGATCATGATGCAGGCGGTCAGGGAAGGAAGCAAGTGTCAACCGATGATCTCGTTGAGCGAGTGGAAAAATAACCCTCGTATTTAGCGAATTTCGTTAGTCGCGTTGTCTGTTGTCACATTACGTGAATGACATAATGTAGTAGATCGGATAGTAGTAATAATATTCAGTTATACACCAAGTCCGTCGATATTTATCTTATACGTGCACAACGATTTTCGAAAGAGATTCAGGAATAAAAATGTAATAATATCTGCGATTTATTTATTAATAATTATATATATCTTCACAGTGATGAGATTTATCTCAATGATTGGTTGAAGGCTTGACTACAATCAAATGTAGTAGTACCTACTGAGCTACTGTACAGCTTCCGGCAGCCTATTAATACGTTACAATATGTTTTAAGTACGGTACACAGCTACATTATAAAAGTGGCGGTATCCTGATTCAGGAACTTGGTAGGACGAACACTGTAGGGTTATTATATTATCTCTCAATTTTAACTAATTAGCTTATTCCATACGATAATTAATTTTCAATAGGTTACTTTTTGTTTTCTTTACTTTAACTGTTATGTAAAATTAATCTTATTCTAAGAAATAGATAATAGAGTCTCTTATGCTTGTCACAACGTATTTCTAAAGACGAAATCCTTTCATAAGTATTGTAAAAAATAGGCTATACAGTAAGGGAAAAGCTGATAGAATTTTGTTTTCTACAATTGGTCATTTAAAAATACTGAAAATGAGCCTAATCTGTTAATTTATTTAAGATTATTTAATATTTTCAAGAAATAAATAAGTAAAAATACAGCCCATTGGTCACGTGACATAAAACACCAATCAGAGTAATAAACCATGACGTCATGTCTTGCAAAACGTCAAATTGTTGTTTACGGCGGTGTAAGTGGTTTGTTGATTTTGTGCTCTAAAACACATTTTTTCGCGTGTTATAATGCGATTACAACAATTAACAGTTATACGACTTCAAGAAGTCTTTACAATGGAAGCAGGGTTCGCAAAAGCCAACAGCAGTAACTTGCCTAAAATTGATGTGGTTATGCTGGGAATGATTTTTTGCATCGAATAGTGATTTCTGTTCAGCGTAATTCTGAAACATTTATATAAGTACACAACAATAAACATCACCGTATATTTTAGTTTTTGTTAATATTTAGTAATTATTTACTTATTACGGTCTGCTATATAAGTATTTTTGGTCGAAATATATGCCCAAATTTTTGTGAATAATGGTAAAAAATTGGTAATTTGTGGTTAATATATGCCCACAACGCTAAGGTTAACTTTAGTTAGTTAATTCTTAGATAGCACCACTGAAACGCTATATTGAAATAAGAAAATAAAATTATAATCTAACCAAACTTAACCTACCTTCACTTCGCTCGCTAACACTGACTAGCGAGCGAAGATTAGCGAGCTTAGTTTAAGTTTGGTTTGATTATAATTTTATTTATTTATTTTCTTATTTCAATATAGCGTTTCAGTGGTACCATCTAAGAACTAACTAATTATTAGTCAACGGACTCTTAAGCGGACGGCTACTAAGTGGGCATATAGCGGATTTTGACCGTATCTCATAATAAAATAGTTATAATATGGCTAAATTTGATTTTAGGTCCTCAAGAGCATCGTATAGAAATGATGCTGTAAACTACGTGCAGCCAACCCACCAGATTGGTCTAGTGGTGAACGCGTCTTCGCAAATCAGCTGATTTCGAAGTCGAGAGTTCCAAAGTTCAAATCCTAGTAAAGGCAGTTACTTTTATACGGATTTGAATATTAGATCGTGGATACCGGTGTTCTTTGGTGGTTGGGTTTAACAAACATCTTAAAAATGGTCGACCTGAGACTGTACAAGGCTATATTTCACTTACACTCACATATATCATCTTCATTAATTCTCTATAGTAATACCTGACGATGATTCCCGGAGGCTAAAAGGAAACAAAGCTATGTGCAACTAAAGCGTGATGGCAAAATATGTAAAGTCAAATGTAAAATAAGCCCAGAACATAAATTTCCTTCGAAATTGTATACATTTTGTTAAATGAACTTGTATACAGTTAAATAAACAGTTTGATTGCAGTTTTAAAGGTAGTACTTTCACACTGAGGTATTACACACTACTTGTAAAACTTATAATTCACTTTAGACTTAGCAATTTTCGAAACATCTGAAACACTCCATTAAACATCTGATTGTGTGGTGAGGCGTGACGTCATACGAAAGGTCACGACAATTTGGAGCGTTTTAGCGGGAAAATTTTAATTGGTTTATAAAAATGCAAAATACATCGTGTCAATGTTCGTTTTTGTGTTGTAATGGTTATATTTTATTAAAATAGACCTTGAGGCATAATATAAAACGGTTTCTCAAAAACAGTCAACTACCCTATCGTAGGTGATATTTTACTCCACATTCTTGTTTTTGTCAAACTACGCAGTTTAATTTCACTACTGCACTTTATTTCACAAAAAAATAACTTTAATAGACAAAACTTAAAACTAGCCTTTATTAAAAATATTTCATCGCAATTCGATTTTACGCTTGTATCGAAAATTCTAAAAATATTGTTTGTATAATGTCTAATAACTACTCCATTTTCATTTATTTTTTCCGTAATCGATATTGTTTTTAAGTAAGAGCTATGTGAATCAAAAATAGTTCATTTTATAGATTAACAAAGGTTCCTTCCTTTTTATAAATGAGTAAAAAAAAACGTTATAATTAAAAACAATAACCAATATAATCCGAGAGGGAGTGGTTGGTTTTTTCCCATATCGTAAAAGTCGACAAGGAGAGTTGCTGGATGATAAGGAGATGAAAGGTGAGTTGCAGATAACTGAAGATATTTTGGTAGTTATGGTTCTTTGTCCGAAGAATAATTAGGAGTAATTAAATCTTTACTGGTTAATATTGTCAGTGGGTTGATACGTCCTTGGCCTTTCCGCCACGCATATGGTGTAAGAAATATGAGGATATACGACTAATGGCTTAGCAGCTAAATAAAAATCATTTATTCACACCTCTATTTTTATATTCTATTTACAGTTATTTTAAAGAAGCTTTTCATATAGAACAAAATCCTTCTTAAAAATGATAACTTTTAATTATTGCATGCATTTTAATTTAATTTTAAATTAAAATATTTATTTATAAAAAGTTTGTATTTATTTATTTTATATACAGAACAATTAGTTTAACTAGTCATGCATCAAAAATCTTAACTAGAATTCTATACAGAAGAATTGAGAGGAGAGGGGAGGAAGTATTAGGAGAAGACCAATTTGGTTTCAGGAAAAGTATAGGGACAAGGGAAGCAATTTTAGACCTCAGATTAATAGTAGAAGGAAGATTAAAGAAAAACAAACCAACATACTTGGCATTTATAGACCTAGAAAAGGCATTTCGATAATGTAGACTGGAATAAAATGTTCAGCATTTTAAAAAAAATTACGGTAAAAATACAGAGATAGAAGAACAATTGCTAACATGTACAGGAACCAAACAGCAACAGTAACAATTGAAGAACATAAGAAAGAAGCCGTAATAAGAAAGGGAGTCCGACAAGGATGTTCCCTATCCCTGTTACTTTTTAATCTTTACTTAGAACTAGCAGTTAATGATGTTAAAGAACAATTTAGATTCGGAGTATCAGTACAAGGTGAAAAGATAAAGATGCTACGATTCGCTGATGATATAGTAATTCTAGCCGAGAGTAAAAAGGATTTAGAAGAAACAATGAATGGCATGGATGAAGTCCTACGCAAGAACTACCGCATGAAAATAAACAAGAACAAAACGAAAGTAATGAAATGTAGTAGAAATAACAAAGATGGACCACTGAATGTGAAAATAGGAGGAGAAAAGATTATGGAGGTAGAAGAATTTTGTTATTTGGGAAGTAGAATTACCAAAAATGGACGAAGCAGGAGCGATATAAAATGCCGAATATCACAGGCGAAACGAACTTTCAGTCAGAAATATAATTTGTTTACATAAAAAATTAAATTAAATGTCAGGAAAAGATTGTTGAAAGTATATATTTGGAGCGTTCTTTATATGGAAATGAAACTTGGACGACTGGAGTATGCTTGAAGAGAGTAATTAAATAGTAATATCTTAAGCTAACATTTATAAATGAAACATTAAACCTTTTTCAAAAAGATAATTTTTTTCAGCTTGATAATTAATTGATCTCCTCGGAAAAGCAGGTCGATTCAATTATTTAAACATATATTATTATGTCATATTTAAAAAATTCAGCCATTTAATTTTTATGATCATTTAACTCGAACGGAAATTTGCAGCGTATGAATAATGCCATGCCTGACCGGGATTCGAACCCAGGATCTCCGGTTGAAAGGCTGAGACGCTACCACTCACGCCAAAGAGGCCGGCATCCTAAAATGTTATTTATTATTAGAACTAGATGAGACAAATAATGTAACGATTTGAGTTCTTTTGAAATATGGTAATAGCGGTTTATAAATTTATAATAATGATTTAGCCTACGTATTTATTACTAAATTATGAACTCAATAAGTACGAGTACTTGAAAACAGTTAGTTATGCAATCATTTAAACTGAGTCAATAAAAGACCTTTTAGAAAAGTACCGGTGCATTGTTTTTAGTCACGTTTTTTTTGTTATTTAACTACAATAAACAATTTTCATTATTTTATTTACTCGTAAAATTGTTGGGATTGTAATAATTTTTATATTTTACGGAAATTACCTATTTTAAATCATCATCGTGATAAAAAGTATTTAGTAATTTAGTACGTCAAAGTTGAGGATAAAGTAATTTGCATAACTTAAACGATATTATGATATAAAATAAAGTGGTTAATTGCTTAATTATATAATCAAACAAACCTATATAAACAGTTAATTAAATATTTTATGAATGAAAAAGGTGAAGGATACTATGATTTTTAGAAAATCTAAAAATTGTGCATAGAAGTTTCTTAAACCAAACACGAAATCACAAAACTAAACCCCAAAATATCTTTTATTTATTATTATTATTTCTTTTTTTTCTTTTCGTATTAGGACTACAAACATAATAAACATGTATTTACTAGAAAAATCAATTTAATGAAAGGTGGAAAAGTATTGAGACAATCGAACCTGAGATCAGTTAATCTAGAAGCCACTTGTTAACCACTATACCTTCTGACCTGGTTATTAAAGACGAAGGAAAGTTTTGATAGCTAATTCATCGAATTCCTTGCAATCATTTTCTAAGTTGTAGTGCAACAAATAAACATGCATTCATTTCTGATAGTTAAACAGGTTTTAAATGTTTATAAAAAAAATATATTTCTTAATCCATTAATGATGGTAATAATTGTTTTAACGAAATGATTTTAAAATCTTTTATTCTACCTCTAGCATAATACGTTTATCATCAGTATTAATATTTAAGACAAAAAAAATTTTCCCCATTTCAAGGGAGTTTGGAGTCAAAAAATGAAAATACTGTTTTTCGGCTTTTATTTAACTCGCTTTAGGAATAATTAAATCTTACAACTGCTATATCTTTTGATCTATCGTATGAAAATCAATGAAATTTGGTACACGTATGCAACTTCGATGACAATACAGCACTACCGTGTCGGAATTTGATATGACCCACTCCCACGTCACCACGCGCTACCACTACGCTAAATTCATTCATATCGTTGAAACTAACATATGAAAATGATTGAAATTTGGACACGTATGTAACTTCGATGTGTAAAAATAAATATTTTTACTTTTTTTTAATCTTAAAAAAATACAAACAAACAAAAAAAATTACAAAAATATATTTGAATACATATAAAAAACTATTTTTTAAAAAAGCTTTTATTTAACTAATATTAATAATAACATTAATAAAAAAAAGGAAACAAATTAGAAAAAAACGCTCTAAAAAGTAAAAAATAAGAATTAAATCACATTCAGTATTTTAAACAAAAAAATGTAATATATTAACAAATATAAAAATGTACTAAAAAGTAAAAAATAAATTATATAAATATCTAATAAATAACCATTATTAAAAAATAAATAAATGTAATAATTATTAAATTTTAAAATTAAAAGTAATGAAAATATTTAGTTAAATAATAGTGTGGCACGGTTTTTATAACAATGTTTTCGAATAAGTATTTATAGACATTTGCTGTTTTTTAATACATACTTTTTGTTTAATGAGGTTGTTTAGTATATGTATGTACTTTATATATCTGTAATAAAATAACTCAAGTTATAATTCTTTGATGGTTCAAATTTGCACCGAGATGACCTTTAAGGGTTAATAAGATTAAAAATAAAAATTAAATTTAGAAATCTTGCACAAAGTTATTACATTTTGACGGTAATCTGAAAAATTATTAATTATTATCATTATTATAATCGTAATCGTAATTATAAATTCATTAAATAAACATTCATAATTAATTAAAATGAAACTTTTAGCGGAAAGAGTGCGTTCAATTTGGCTTAGATTACAAACAGAATTCGAAGATGAACTTCAACTATGTGATAACAAGTAGAAACAAAGCGAGTGGGTGCATTTTCCCAGATTGTTACTTGCAGAGCTAGTCAGTCTCAACTGGAGAGGTTCTCCAGCCTCCTCGCGTCGTTATTGAAAATGAAAATGAAGATTAATTATTGTAAAAATAAATGTTGTGTTGTTTTAAGTAAATTATAAAAACTGCGCCACGCTTTTATTTAACTAAATATTTTAATAACTTTTAATTTTAAAATTTAATAATTATTACATTTATTTATTAGATATTTATATAATTTATTTTTTACTTTTCAATGCATTTTTATATTTGTTAATATATTATATTTTTTTGTTTAAAATTCTCAATTTGTTTTAATTCTTATTTTTTATTTTTTTAGAGAGTTTTTCTAATTTGTTTCCTTTTTTTATTAATGTATATTAGTTAAATAAATATTAAATATATAATATTATATTAATATATAATATATATAATATATAATATATATAAATAATATATTAAATATATTAGTTAAATAAAAGCTTTTTTAAAAAATAATTTTTTATATGTAATCAATAATATTTTTTTATGTGTGTTTTTTCCTTAAAATATAGTTTGAAATTTCCGCTTTAAAATGACTCCTAAATTACGTTTCTATGATAGCTCTCATTCTTTTTCTGTTTAGTCTTTGGAACCACCGTAAGTTATTACTTCAGAGGATAATAATATGAATGAATGTAAATGAAGTACAGTCTGGTACAGTCTCAGGTCGACCATTCGTGAGATGTGTAGTTAAGTAAAACCCGACCATCAAAGAACACCGGTATCCACGATCTAGTACTCAAATTCGTATAAAAACAACTGCCTTTACTAGAATTTGAACCTTTGAACTCTCGACTTCAAAATAGCTGATTTGCGATAACGAGATAACGACTACAACCCGGGTGGCGTCTATGATAGCTTGGATTTTTTTTCATAACTTTTTAGTGATCATATATACTTAATATTTTCATGTATAATTTCTTATTCTATACTGCAGTTTAAACATAAATGATTTCTAACCTTTGTACATTTTCTATTAATTAATTCTTCCAAATCTATAGTTGGCAGTGAAACAGCTGATTTACTAACCTCACAACTAATATTTCATAAGTGTAAATAGCATTATTATTGTTTAGTGATTTGTTGACTTCTAAGAGTTCAACCAAAATAAAATATTTTTATACGTTTTGTGTTGCTTCAAGTGAATTTCATAACCGTAGTAAAATTATCGTAGAAGAAGAAAATAAAAAGGGCATATTTTACATGATTTAAATCTTAGGTGATCATATACTAACTGATTTTTTAGTCCTGTTACCCAATTGTTAATGTCTGGTAATTTTTTCTAAGAAAGGGAAATTTTGTTTTGTGACAGGAAGTTGATAGTGCTACTCAGCCGGTATAGATACGGCAGTGTGAGTCGATTCTCATTGAGCTGTGTAAACTTTTGTGCCGTTTCCGGTCGTGTTACGAACAGAATGTCTTTTACCATAGAACAAAGAGTTTTCATTCTTGAACAATATTTTGCTACGATATCGTACGCGAGTGTAAAGAATCATTTCAAATTAAATTTGTTGGTGTTCCTCCGCCAGATTATGTGTTTTACCATTCTCTGCATTTTATATTTCTCATGAAAAAAAACCATTATTCGAATGATTGGACGTAGTATGTTCATAAAACATCCGCTAAGGCACCGTTCTAGAAATTTTCCTGTACAGACTAAGAAGGAATTCAGCAATCTTTTCACGGAGAAAGTGAGAAGGATATATATTAATTTAAGTAAAAAAAAGTCAAGTATTTATTAAATAAAGTGGGATGTTATTTTACTGTAATTTGCGTAATTATCTAGTTTGTATAAAATTTGTGGTTACAGGCTCCAATAGTTTAGCAATAGAAGAATTCAATAAGCTTAAAACTAACCGGTTTTGACGTGATAAGATCACCTTCATGAGAAATGGTACCAGCTGAATATCAAACTAAGAGACACATGCACTGGTTAATTGGAAGACGGTCCCAGTTTTCAGGTTGTAATAAAATTCTACTGTACAATGTAATTTTTAAAACCAATCTAGAACTACAGTATTCAACACTGCAGAACAACAAGCAATGTTATGTAACATCATAATATTCGATTCAGCCTAAGTTCTTCTATTTTGAATGGTATATTACATAAAAATTCATTTTAGTTCCTAAATTTAGCTGACCCTCGAGTTCTGACTTTTGACTTCTAAAAGATTCATCATAATTAACCTTTTGCTGACTGCTTTGAATTGATTGGCTAGTAACTCAGCAATTTCATTTGGAGTAACTATAAGTTCATCTTCATATCGAAGGAAAGTTACTGCAGTAAGGTTTATACGCCCACAATAGGCTTCACTTTCTTCCAATCGTCTGATGCAGTCGTGTTTCTATTAATGGATGTTAATAATCCAAAGAAAAATTTTATCAAAATCTTGACATTCAATTTAATTTGGGGTAATAAATTTGGTTAAAATTTTTAAAAAGATTATGATTTGCATGAAAAATAAAATGAGTGGTTTAGAAAATTATAAAATGAGAAATTTTAAAAATAATGATATAGCCTGTTATAATTCCGTTGAATGCACTTGCGCAGTAAATCCAATTTACGAAAATAAGTTTAAGTCATTAAAATAGAGATGTATTTTTTTAATAAAATATATTTTTTACCAGAATGAATTTTTTATTATTGTTTTAGATATTAAATGAACCACAATGGACGGTTTTGTTTTTTGTTAGTTTAACTTAATAAAAAAACTGACTTATACTTCTAATTTTTGTTGTTGTTGCATTTGCGGAAATTTGTAAACCCGTTAGAATTTACAGTTAACCTACAGTTAGAAAGTCATGTTAGGACAGTTGTAAGTTTCATAATTCGGAATATAGTGAACCACAAAAGTGAGAGTAAAAGTACTGTATGCGGTTATGTGCATCATCAACAGGTAATATACATACTAACTGAAGGGAAATTTATTGCACCGAATTAAAAAAAAATACTATGCACTTTTACAATTTCTTATTTTTCTATTTATATTTTTTTTAAATACATAAAAAATGTTACGAGAAAAGTTGAATAATCTGATTGCTGTTCTATTCCGATAAATCAATGGTTAAATTTACGTTTTCCTCAACGAGTAAATGACAATAGAGTCAAACGTAAGCTAGTTCAATCTATCTGGATCACTAAAGATGATATCAGTAGTAGAGGGACATATTTAAAGTAAGTATTTAGGTAAATCTGTTCCTCTTAAGGTTTTACATAATGAATATATTACTTAGTAGTGTTTTACTACATAAATAATACAGATATAACATTTATATTTATTTATTCTTAGATGTTTTTTATGAAAAATTAAGAAATTTGATTTTATTTTGTAAATTAAATTTACATAAAAAATGAAATCATAATAATTGTTAAATCTGTATTTAGAATTAAAAAAATACCTTAAAATTCTTCCAACTATTTAATAATTTGTTGACCATATAACACGTACATGAATCAGGAAGCAGTTACAAGGGCAGTAGATAGAAAAAGGTAAATTCTTATTCAGAGAGGAGTAAGACAAATAGTCTGCCTGTATTGCCTTTCAAGTAGTACACAGATAAATTTAAGAAACAATTTGAGAGTACAAAAAAGATTTGAGAGTAGGAAAAAGATGAAAAATAAAGTTTTTAGATTCTTTGATAACATATTGTCCTTGTAGGAAAAACAAAAAATAGGTTAAAAGAAATACTAAATGTCATGAATTTATTACTAATAGAGAACAGTAGTCAGAAATAAATACAAATAAAAAAAAATAAATTAAGAAATTAAAACGTAAATAAAGAGAAGCACAACATACTAACAATTAAAGGTTTCATCGTTTAGGTACCAAAATTACCGTAGCCGGGAGAAGTAATGCAAAGGTAGATTGGAGCAAACAAGGAGAGCTTTCATGTAGTAAAAAAAATCTGCTACTATCACGTATTAATCTTGAAATTATTAAAACATTTTTGAAAATATCTATGTAGATTGTTGCGAATTACTTTGGCGATACATGGACAACAGGAAAACAGGAAGAAAAAGAATTGAAGTATTTGAAATGTGATATGCCAGGAGAAGAATGTTGAAAATAGATCGGTCGGTGAAACCCACTGGGTTGGTCTAGTGGTAAACTCGTCTTCGCAAATCAGCTGATTTCAAAATAGAGTGTTCCAACGTTCGAATCCTAATAAAGACAGTTACATTTATACAGATTTGAATACTAGATCGCGGATACCGGTGTTCTTTGGTGATTGGGTTTCAATTAACCACACATCTCAGAAATGGTCGACTTGTGACTGTACAAGACTACACTTCACTTACATTCATACATATCATCTTCATTCATTCTGTGAAGTAATAACTGACGGTGATTCCCGGAGGCTAAACAGGAAAAAAAGATCGGTCGATTAAATCAGAAATGGAGAGATCTTAAGACAAATAGAAAAAGAAAAACACGTTATGACAGAATCAAATAAAAAATACAAAAAAAAAAACAAAAAAAATTACAAAAGTTTATTTGATCACATACAAAAAGAAAAACCCTCTAAAACATAAAAATTAAGAATTAAATCAAATTGGCAATTTTAAACAAAAAAATATAATATATTAACAAATATAAAAATACACTGAAAAGTAAAAAATAAATTATATAAATAACCAATATAATTTTAGCTTTATTTTTACAACAATTAATCTTCATTTTCATTTCGATAACGACGCGAGGAGGCAGAAAGGTCTGCTGGAACCTCTCCAGTTGAGACTGACTAGCTACAAGTAACAATCTGGGAAAATGCACCCGGTCGCTTTCTTTGTACATGTTCTCACATAGTTGAAGTTCATCTTCGAATTCTGCTTGTAATCTCTAAGTCAAATCTTTCCGCTAAAAGTTTCATTTTAATTAATTATAAATTTTTATTTAATGAATTCATAATTACGATTACAATTATAATAATGATAATAATTAATAATTTTTCAGATTACTGTCAAAATGTAATAACTTTGTGCAAGATTTCTATATTTAATTATTAACGTCATCTCGGTGCAAATTTGAACCATCAAAGAATTAAACCTTGAGTTATTTTATTACTGATAAATAAAGTATATACATATACTAAACAACCTTATTAAACAAAAAAAATGTATTTTAAAATACAGCAAATGTCTATAAATATTTATTCAAAAATATTGTTATAAAAACTGCGCCACGCTTTTATTTAACTAAATATTTTCATTACTTTTAATGTTAAAATTTAATAATTATTACATTTATATATTTTTTATTTATTGGTTATTTATTATCTATTTATGTAATTTATTTTTTACTTTTCAATGCATTTTTATGTTTGTTAATATATTACATTTTTTTGTTTAAAATTCTCAATTTGATTTAATTCTTAATTTTACTTTTTATAGGGTTTCTCTGATTTTTTCCTTTTTTTATTAATGTTAATATTAATATTAGTTAAATAAAAGCTTTTTAAAAAATAGTTTTTATATGTAGTCAAATATATTTTTGTAATTTTTTTTGTTTGTTTGTATTTTTTTAAGGCTAAAAAAAAAGTAATAATGTTTATTTTTACACAGCGAAGTTACATACGTGAACCTAATTTCACTCATTTTCATCCGATAGTTCATGAGAAATGAAAATTTTCAACGAAATACATTAATTTAGCGTAGGTGTATCGCGTGGTGGCCTGGTGGTGGGTCATATCAAATTCCAACACCGTAGTTCTGTATTGTCATCGAAGTTACATACGTGTACCAAATTTCATTGATTTTCATACGATAGATCAAAAGATATAGCGGTTGCAAGATTTGATTATTCCTAAAGAAAGTTAAATAAAAGCTTTTTAAAAAAAACTAGGTTTTGGGCCATGCATTTATTGCTATTTCGTTAATCTCGTGATTGATGGACTTGCAGAGGAAAACACTGATTGAAATAAGTAAAACAGATAATTGATGATTGATGATGTAGGAAATAGTAAATATGTTGCGGTTAAAAGTTAGCACTGAACAGAAAGTAAATGGAAAGTAGCCTGAAACTAGTAAATTAATTGATGACCAGAAAAAAACATGTTAACCGTGTATATTTGTTCTTATTTTTATTCTTTTACCTTACTTATACCTTTTACCATTTACATTAAGTATATGAGCAGAGAAGAATTTTTCCAGTTTTCTGCTACCGCTAGGTGCCTTTATTAAAAAGATAATATTATTATCTTATTAATTAAGAACTAATATTTTGGCTTACTTTTGGATAAGGTTGATGATTTTCAAGATAATATTTTAAAACCTTAAATATTAGGATCATGTACTTATGGTAGGAGTTAAGTAAAAAATTCGTATTAAAAAAGTATTTGCTGACTATTAAACGTTTATTTTAATTTATTAATGGCACTCAGATTTTTCAAAATTTGTATTAATTTCAACTAAGGTTGTGTCTAGACTCTAGACACAGCTTTCTGTTGTTCTCGACATAGACCTATAAATTTAAAACTAAAACAAATGGACCTACACTGGGTCAATCAGTAGAATTCAAATATCAGGAAAAGCTAAATATTTATTTTAGGTATATATTTTTGCATATTTCATTACAAAAACTTTAGAGGGATTTTTATTCTTAAAATTTGCGACATGTAGGACTAGTTTCAATAACAATTATCTAATAATTAATTTAGTTAGATTAAAACAATATTTATAAATCATATGTTAGAATTAATGCATAGCTGAATCATAAAGCTAGAAATCATTGCAGTGCAAAAATATATTTACTCTTGATAGGATATTAAAATGACAGAAACGGTTCTGTCACGTTTAGTGTGATCTAAAATATTTTCTTCGGTGAGAAACATAAATTAAATTTTGATTGCGCAAATATGTCTTTGAATGTAAAAACTTATTTAAATAAATAAAGACTACGTAAGTAGAGTATAGAACACATTCTAATTACAATAGGCGGGTCTACTGGTTATGAGAAACTAGCTTAACTGTATAATATAGTACATATTTCTACTTTATATATGAAACAAATATTTTTTCTAGACTCAATGTAGAGCGGTGCGTGATCTTGCTATAATCAACTTTTTAATATACAAACAAATACTTTTTAAATATCATTATATTGAGCCTAAGTTTTACATAAGTTCTTTGGAAGTTTTACATTAAGTTACGAGATGAAATCGTTAGTAAAATAATTCTGTCTTTTCTGCAAAAAGACATACAAAACTTTGCATAGGGCTCCAGCGAAACCCTAAAAAATAGAAAAAAATTGTTGTATAATTCCTTTTTATTATTTTGTGGGGTGTGTGTTTAAATGATCGTCCTGGTGTGTATCTTATAATAAAAAAGAGTCGTTATTTTTACATATCTAGAAGATTTTTCCTTCATCTTTTATATAAGGAATCCACCTCAAAAATGTATCGCATATTTTATATTCAATTTGCGTTATCGTTATTTATGATTAAATAACATAAGCTTACAATAGGCAAAATCAAATACAAAAACTAGATCATAATAGATATAATGCTTGGCTAAGAATTTCTTCTGATATTGCGTAGTTGTTTTACTAACTGCCTTGTATTTGTTGGATACAAATAAACGATCAATAGTTATATTAAAATAAGTATAGGCATTAATATATGCAATTCAATAATAAAGAGAATTATAAAAAACAATCTTAATTTAATACCTAAAACAATGGTTTATAAAATGAAATTAAACCCTAATATTTCTAGTTGAAATTATTCCTCACTCCCAGATAAGAAGTAAATTTACTAAATTTTACAATCATATTTCTCGAACATTTATAATCAGATATTATTTAAAGAAATACATAAATATTTGGTTGCTAATCAGTTTTAGTGAAATATCCTATATAATTAACAATTACGTACGCTAGGTGTACGTAATTTATACAGTACACAATATAAACGAGGTGTGGGTGGTCGGGTGGTCTTTGACCTGCTTTATGTACAACCACAACCTTGTCTTGTTTCGCCACCTTGGCGTGAGTGCCCTAAGCGAGCGCCCATGGTACCATGGTGCACATAAGACTAGGTCTATTCTGTCCGTCGCTCGGTTTTATAATATACTTGCCCAACGAGTAATCGATATGATCCCGCCGCTCCTCGACTTCAAATCGACTCGTAACACACATCAGTTTCTCCTTGGGCCATTAATAACCTTCAGTTGTATTCATATAAATATTCAGATCAGGTCGAGTTAAACAGTTTTATCTTTATAAATACATACAAATGTAAAATATGTAGATACGGATACCGTAGATATACGTGTCATTGCAAAATCCATTAAATTTGCGTATTTCACACTTAAGACTGCTTTTAATATATTTATATCAAAAACTTATTCTCGTTCCTGCTAGATTCAGGTTTGGAATATCACTTTTAAAAAACCTTACAATAATTTTCCAGTTCATTTTGTATTTAGTGATTAAGTCTTTGTTAACTGAATTCAGGTATAAAGGTTTTGATTCATTCATTTTTAATTTGCTTTTTTTCAAATGTGTAGATGAAAAATTGATGTGTAACTAATGAAGCATTAAAATATGCCTTTACGATATAAAAATGAGCATAAAAATGAGGTAAAATAAAAATTTAAATGTAAACAGATACTATGTACTCTTATAATTTAAATTATGTTACTCATTTGCCTGGTTAAAATATTTAGAGGTAATCTACTGAAAGGAGAATCATATTTTTTGACAAAACTTTCGAAAAACCTAAAATAAAATTTGTTTAAATTTCATAAGTAAGATTAATAATAGATTTATCATAAAATGAATGACTAAATTTTATCAGTTTATTTCAAGTCTTAAATTTGTATCATATAATATTTAAAACTGATCCTAAATTTTTATACAGATACTAGCTCCCAGTCGCAGCTTCGCTCGCGCTATATGGTTACTTGCGTTTCCCGTGGTGGTCAATCTTTTTATTTCATATTTATTAGTCAAGTAACCGGAGGCAGGTGCAGTCAGTCACACATACAGTAACGGTGGCATATCGCATTTCCCGTTCCTCAGTTGTTTCAGTCGAGGGAAATTGATCTGTGCGTATTCAGTCGCTTTCTAAACGTTATTTCCCGTTGCTCACTTGTTCCAGTCGAACGGGATTGGGCTGTATGTATTCGGTCGCTTTCCAATCTTGACTGTCTTTCGTCTTCAGCCTCTGCCGCACGAACAGTTTTCATCCTAAGTGCTTTTTTTGTATTTCTCCCGATCGAAGAATGTCTTTTAGGCATGGTATGATGTTTGAAAAAAGATCACAGAATTTAAAAGATTGCAGTTAAATACTTTACACACTTTAAATTAGTAACACACAAATGATAAACAAAAGCAGCTATTTATTTGTTTTTAAACAGCTGAAAAAAATTGTAAATGAATGAATCGTAAAAATTACACATGCATGTGCGCTAAATCAATTGAAACTTAGGAATAACTGTACGTTAATATCTCAGCCCTTTTCAAAATTAATCAATTCAAAAAATGTTAGCTAAAAATTAAATTTTTCTTGAAAATCAAAGTCATTTTGTAAATTAAATAAGCTTTACGGAAGAAATAAAGTGCTTTAAATTTCGTTGTAAAATTTCGTTATATCGGAAGTCCAAAAAAAATTAGCCTATGTTCACCGCTTATATTCAAAGTGTGGGTGTGCAAAATTTTAGACAAATCAGATCTTGAATTAAGTTGGAACAGACAGACAGACAAACATTGATTTTTATATATATAGAAGTATTATTCTTTTAAAAAATTATACAGCTTTGTTTGCTGCTTTCTTAAAAACTATTTATTTTTTATTTAATGGAAAAAATTAAAGTACCACTTAATTTTTTGCTTAAAAAATATTTATATGTTTATATAAATATTAACTAAATTACAGTACTACAAAGATATAATAGTCATTTAATTATATTTAATCTTTTTCTCTTCTTCTGTATATGTTTTCACTTTTTTATATTTTTAACAGAAATAAAAAATGTGATGAAAAAAAATTAATATATCTAATTACAGCAGAATAATAACAGCATCACGGATTTTAAAAGGTAAAATGTAATTTTATTAGCAAAAAACAACGAGGAAGAAATCATATTGGAGCGCAACTTGAAGTACAATGTGACATCACAGGTACAAAACTCAACCACAGAAAATATTACCTAATGAAATTAAGAAGTTCCAGAAGTTAAAAAAAAAAAAAAAAACAATCATCTGCTCTTTAGTGATCAAGTGAAGGTTTAGGATACTGTCAAATAAATTAATTCTATGTTGGAAACTAGTGTTACTCAGAATATCTTGGTGTACAAAAGCATTAACATAAATCATGTTCGGAAAATTTCCATATTTCTTCCACAGTGAACACAAGATAACTGGAGAGATGTAAGAATGCTGCCAGGATCTGTTTTCATAAGGAAATAGTTTTCTAGGAACAACACTGAAGAATCTGCAACGCGATATTACCTTTTAAACAAAAATTATGAATTATAGCGATCAATCTATAATTACTGACAAACGGTATGTTTATAATTTCTTAAATTCAGTTCCAGTAGATCAAAAGAAACTCCAAATAAAGTTAGTTGGTTGAACTCCTTAGTATATCTGATTACCGTGAGAATGTTGGAATGAAGCAGGAAAAGAATTAGAATCTAACAAAAGAAATTAAATATTTGTGAAACCAACAAATAGTCTCAGATATGATAATTTTATGTGCAGTCAATGTTATGTTGTAGACGCAATGTTGTAACGCAATGCTAACCACTTGTCAGATTCTCAGTCATTATAAAATCAAATTTGGGTGTAGTGTAGTTATCGTGTATCCAATACTAATGTCATGTTTTGACTGTCAATCTTTGTATTGATGGTTAATTTTAGAAATATGAACCGGTAGTTTTTTAAATTTCTGTTTTGTAATTACGCAACATTTTAAGTTAGTTTTAATAATTATGATGGAAAAATATTCAAATGTTCGAAAACGAGGTAAAACAATTCTCAGCTGTGAAAGAGAATTAATTGCGTGCCACATCATAGATTGTTGCATGGAAGAGAAAAAAATAAACAGGATAACGATTCCGCTAAATAAAGCAACCGAAAGAGCAGAAAAATATCGTAGAAGGTGACAAATAACTGTGCTGTTATAAAAGAAAGGTTCGTGCTAGTAAAGGTGAATCACTTACAACCCCTGGGAAAAAAAGGGGCCTTCCTCATTACCGTAACGCAGACATCAATAGTTTTGATCGGGACGATATTAGAAATATAATCGAAGATTTCTATCTCCGATAAAATGTTGTCCCGACAATTTCAAAACTTCTTCCCGTCTTAAAAGAGCGAGTCGGATTTAAATAGAAAAAAAAAGAACCATTCTCCGAAAACTTTTAACCTAATGGGCTTTAAATAGAAGACCTTTCTTTCTTTTTCCTGTTTAGCCTCCGGTAACTACCGTTTAGACAATTCTTCAGAGGATGAATGAGGATGATATGTACGAGTGTAAATGAAGTGTAGTCTTGTACATTCTTAGTTCGACCATTCCTGAGATGTGTGGTTAATTGAAACCCATCCATCAAAGAACACCGGTATCCACGATCTAGTATTAAAATCCATAAATGGAAGACCTGTGTTTCGAAACATAAGGTATTAGTGGAAACATAAAACGTAATTAATTCAAGATGTACACATTTACAGAAAATTAGGGAAGTTAGAACGAAGCAAAGAAAAAAAAAAATTTTTTAGACAAAACTTGGGCTGATACCAATTTAAATTTTCAAAAATGTTGGCAAAATAAAAATGACTTGGGCACACTTACAAGTACCAGTGCGTACAACAGACTTGTCAAAGTTCACATCGGCTCTTCTGAGGGGTTTGTTAAAGGTGCAGAGTTAATATTCCAAGCAGAATGTGCATTTGATTAACACGGGCAAATAGATGCCGCAAATTTTGAGACGTGGATAAAAGAGAAAGTAATCCCAAATTTAGAACAAGGAAGTGTTATAATTATGGACAAAGCGTCGTACCATCTAAAGCAAGTAAATAAAGTGCCGGTTTCTCATCTTTAAAAAGAGACATGATCAACTACTTAAGGCAAATAAGGTTCGTTGTTATAAAATACTGAAAAACGTTTACTTATTTCAGTTGATACAACAATTTCCTCCCAGTAGTCGATAAACTACTGGTTCCATATGGTCATTCTGTAATTCGAATCACCCCTTTACATGTGCTAATTAAATCCCATGGAGATGAAGTGTCACACCTGGGACAGGTCATCATACTGCAAAAATGTCTAGAAATTTGAAGATAAGTTTTGAACTAAAGATGGAGTTCGGGTAGATGCAGTTGACAAAGTTATCAGTCAGCGGTTATGATAGTAGTGAAGATGAATCAGAAAACTGAGATAAAGAATCAGTTGAAGCCGACTTTGAGGAAGAGGAAAGCAGTGAAGAAATTCTAGCGGTTCCACTAAGTGTACAAGAATTTCGTTCAGTAAATGTTCCTGATTTTATAAAATTATGCACACTACTTTTTGAACTATTATGGAATACTCTAGGCCTATTGATATTCTCATGTGACAAAATTAGTGCAGTAAGATTTAAACGTGCGTATTAGGACGTGATAATCTATTTTTCATACATTCAATAGGTATAAGCTAACCTAAGAGTCCTAATTTGTGTGAAAAAATAATTACTTTAAGTAATCTATATCCTGGAAATGGAGTTCTAAAGTTGGCTATGTTATGAGCTACTCGCAAAATGTTTGAAGAAAAATAAATTCTATTATTATGAGATAGATTCTAATATTAGAAAGCATTAGTGTAAGATAAGAAACGATTTTTCTATTTTACAGGAATGATGAAATAATTATTCGGGTACACAGTAAAAATGTGTGATTTTATTAATGAGTCAATGTTTTTAAAAACATTTTAGTCTATTTAGAGAGTGATAGAATAGCCACTCGCTTATAATCAATATCAAGAAAAAATTTTTTTTTATTAATTTTGAAATTATTTAATTTTGTGCACTTAAAATCCTTTACAGCCGTTTCGAATCTAGGGATTCATTTCTTCAATAATCACTCCAATTTTAGGTTTATCTCAAGCCCTTTATTTTTTTTTAAATGAGGACGGTTGGTAATTATTCATTATGGTTGCTATACTACTTTTTTTTATAATAAATATTTCATTTTTTCTAACTGAACGCTTAAAAAAAAAAAATCTGTGAATATCTGATTAATAAAACTAGAGTGTAGTTTCTGATGCACGACTTACACGCACGTACAAGGTATGTGAGAAAAGTAATGAGATTGGTAACACTGCGAGCGATCTGGTGTCTTCCGGTCTGTACTAGGCCGGTTTGTTCATCCCTTCCACGTGCTCAGTACGAGTTTCAACTCCGTTCAGCCAACACATTATTTTTGACAACGCCATCAGTGAAGTTGTGTTTTTGTTGTGTGTTATGAAAATGAAGCATCGGAATTTACAGCAACGTTGTGTTAAGTTTTGTGTTAAATTTCGGGAATCCGCGAGTGTGACCTTTGAAAAGTTTAAACAGGCCTACGGGGAACATTGATTATCAAGGCACAAGTTTTCCGCTGGCACAAATCATTTTTGGAAGGCCGAGAACACGTTGAAGATCAATCTCGCTCAGGGAGAACCTCAACTTCAAAATCTGACGAAAACGTTGAGCGTGTGAGGGTTCTTGTGAGATCAGACCGTCGTTTAACAATAATGTTGATGAGTAAACAGTTAAATTTAAACACTTGCATCGTACACCAAATTTTGACAGACAATTTGGACATGCGAAATTGGTGCCGAAAAACCTCACAACGGAACAGAAGAACAATCGAAACGTGCGTTGATCTTCTTGAGAGGATCGATAATGACCAAAAATTCTTCAATCGTGTGATCAAAGGTGATTAATCCTGGATATTTGAGTACGATCCTGAAACAAAGCGGCAAAGAGAAGAGTGACACACTCCGTCATCCCCTCATTCGAAAAAATGTCGAATGAGCAAATCAAAGATCAAAACCATGCTGATTTGATTTTTTGACAGTAGGGGTATCGTGCATAAAGAATTTGTTCCTCCAGGACAAACTGTCAACCAAGCGTTTTACAAAGGTGTCCTTGAAAGTCTCAGGAAAAGAGTGATTCGCGTGAGATTAGACATTGCAGACAAGTGGATGCTTCATCATGACAATGTCCTGTGTTACACGGTCATTTCCATCAGGGAATTTTTGACCTCAAAACGCATTCCTGCGGCTCCTCAACCCCCCTATTCACCTGATTTGAGTCCTTGTGACTTATTCCTTTTCCCAAAATTGAAAAATGTCTTAAAAGGACGTCATTTTGGAACTCTAGAGAACATTCAAAACACTGTAACCGACCAGTTAAAAGCCCTACTAGTTAAGGCCTTCCAGCGCTGCTACCAGGAGTGGTAACAATGACTCCACCGGTGTATAGCTGCCCTAGGGAACTACTTTGAAGAGATAATATTGTTGTTTGAAAAAATAAAAACTTTGGTAAGTAAAAAGTTAGTCTCATACTTTTCTCACACACACAACTTAATTTATAATAATTATAATTTTATTTAAATATAATATTTTTTTCGTTTATTTAATTCTGTGATTCTAACTAAAGCGCAACCCCTGCTCGCTTTAGTTAAAGTTCAAATTGACATAAATTGAACTAGTAGAATTTCTGAATAGGATTTAACTTATAACTTTATAAAAAAATGGTTTAATAAATTTCATAATTACGAACACTTTCTAAAATCTAAATATTATCACTTATTCTAAATCCCTTTGTTGCCCTCTATCACATTTCAATATGATAATTTTGAGATATTTACATATATAGTTTTTCCACTATTTTTGAGTTCCTTTATTTAAATATAGATTTTATAGATGAAAAAAATACTAATACTTTAATATATAAAAATACCCGTTAGATATTCATTCTATTCTTCATAGGATAGGATAGTAGACAGAATTCATTCACGTCACCTTCATCTCTCTCTATTAAACGTTCTCATGTAGGTTGGGTCTTAGGCAGTTTTTAAAAACTTGTCTACTGTATTGATATACCGTTACGAAAAGTAACATTAGAGTGAGAGCGATTGAGATAATATTCTACCTCTCTCTAAACAGACTAAAATGTTTTTAAAAACATTGACTCATTAATAAAATCACGCAGTGTTAATGTCAATGATTTAATTGATTATAAATAATCAATGGTTAGATCTAATTAATAATTGTTAATTTTCATTACTAGATTATTTTAATCATATTAATGCTCATTTTTTAAAACAAGATAACTTTTAATTTGACATTATAACTGTTAGTAGTAAACAGTTATTGAGATTATTTATTAATTATTGTTATTATTATTTTCTAATTATTATTATTTTTTTATTATTATTAAAAAAATAATTAAAAATAGTTAAAAAAATAATAAATAAAAAGTATTATTTTTGTATAAATTTTAAATAATACTTTTTTAAAACTATGTAAATTTTTTAACTTACAGTATTCTGTTAGTTACATTTTCCACGTAAAATGGACATTTTTTTATAACTAAACAATTTAATGTTAGTTATTTAACCGGAATTATGTGAAAATTGAGATTATGACAATAATAAAAATATAATATGAAAAGAAATCGTTAAAATTAGAGATATATAAAGCTCAATTAAAATACATTTTTTCATATTTTTTTATATATAAAACAGAAAATCATTCCTAATTCTTTCCATCGGAAGTTGAAGATAAAAGCTGAAGATAACGTGGATGTTAAAAGATGATGGTTTTATCTTGAGGATGCAAAGATGTACAATGAAATTATTTAAAAACTTGTTAGCTAATGAGCTTTATAGAGAAGTACACACACGTAACGTGTAAATGTTTATCACACTTTGCAAGAAGAATTTCGTAATTTGACTAGTAATTAAACCAAAGTTCTCACATCCGTCGATATTTTCAACTTATTATAAATCGGGGTGTATGAAAGACAAGGATAGGAAGCCGGTGTTAAAGATTTTCAGATTTAATATTGTTAGCTATTAAAAAATATTGAAAAATGTAAATGTGATTGATTTTCATTAATTACTGTTACATTATTATGTATACTATACAAGTGTTTGGAAAAAAAAAACAGAAAATTCGATCAGTATAACAACACTGATCGAATTTTATTAAACCACTTATGAAATTTATTAAACCATTTTTTTATCAAGTTATAAGTTAAATCCTATTCAGAAATTCTACTAGTTCAATTTATGTCAATTTGAACTTTAACTAAATCGAGCAGGGGTTGCGCTTTAGTTAGAATCACAGAATTAAATAAACGAAAAAAATATTATATTTAAATAAAATTATAATTGTTATAAATTAAGTTGTGTGTGTGTACGAGGTGTGTGAGAAAATTAATGAGACTAACTTTTTACTTACCAAAGTTTTTATTTTTTCAAACAACAATAATATCCTCTTCAAAGTAGTTCCCTTGGGCAGCTATACACCGGTGGAGTCATTGTTACCACAACTGGTAGCAGCGCTGGAAGGCCTTAACTAGTAGGGCTTTTAACTTTGAATGGCTTTCTGTCTAGAAAGAATGAATTGAGTTAGACCTATGAATGTCTAATAACAAACTCAGCGCAATGAAGTAGGCGAGCCAAAGCCGGATGACTCTGCAGACCTGTAGACCTATGGGCCTGCAGACCTGGGAAAATTTTGATTTTATTTAAGTTCAATTAGTAACTCGCCTTATTGTAAACACAGAGCCATTGAAAGCAACAGAAACAGATATTCAAAATTGGTATTAAAAATTATTTCTTAAATTTTTTTCCTTAAGTAACTGATAAAATGTTGCTATAAGAATTTTTTTTAAGTACTTTGTTTAAGATAAATCTAATCATTAACATTGATTGGATATTAAAATTGTAGTAGCTTGTTTAAGGATTTTCTTAGACCATTTTACCACAAATCTTACACCATTCTGAATAATAAGTCAAACGGTCGTAGGGGTATGTAAGGAGAAAAAATTATTATCCATAAAATAACCTGTCATAAAACGAGTTCTGTTAATTTGTTCACAAATTAAAAAAGGTCCTTTCTTAGTTTAATATCCGCCATCATAAAAAGCACTCATTTTTAAATATTTTAATTTATCTGTTCGTAGTTTGACAAATTTTACTAACTGTTCTTTGCGGTGGTGTACGATTTAGCATTGCTGATTGAGAGGATAAAATAATTTTCTAATAGAAAATCGAAATTCCTTTAAAATATATCTAAATAATCAATTCATACTACTTCAAATATCTAAAAAAATTGCTTTTAACATAAAAGTGTTTTAAGATAACGAATCAAGTTAAAAGAATAAAACAAATAGAGATTTTATCATATTACTACTTAAATAATATTAGTTTATACGGTTAATTTATTCATATCTAGAACGAATGTTGAAATAATGTTGTGGCATATTTTATAGAACTAATGAAGGCAAGTTCGGCAAGGTTACTTGATTACCAATTATATAGTTCATAGTTTTCAGTTTTAACAGTCAGTAGCTTGAAGCGAACAGAGATACCAATAAGTGAATAAATTAGAACGATGAGGCCAAACGAAGGATAGATAAAACTGGAGTGAGTAATAGCGATGACGACAAATACCGCCATGTACAGTTTTCTTGCGTAATTTATTTGTTCTAATGAGATAACTAGGATATTAACCTTTGACCACATGTAAGGTAAGAAACATTCACTACATCCGTCAGTTTACTTCAGACAGGATATAATCGGTTTCACAAGCTTATTTTTTGAACCGCATAATTTATTTCTCATTGAACTTTACCGGTATGATAGCTAGTGAACCGTCAAATTGAAAAGGAAAACAAATTAATTACGATACCTCTCTTCGTATAATAGTCGCCACAATAAAAATTCTTTGAATGAATTTTACGCCTATTAACTACAAGAATAAAAACTATATCGGCTTTAAGAACTGAGTGAGAGTTTCTAATGTGAAAATAACCAGTTTCATTAATAAAAAAATGCTGCCAAATTGTAGAAGATTATTTATTTAAATGTTAAATACTATTAAATATTTGCATGTCTACGTGTAATTGTGTTCTAGAAATTGTGATCTAATTGTAATTGTGATCTAGAAATTAAAACTTCAAAAGAATATACTAAATATCATAACTGAAAAAAAATTTATTTATGATTTTACCGGTTTGATATATTTCTCTGTTTTCGTCTTTAAAGGTCAACGTATTACTAAATTGTCCATTTTAAATCCGTTTCACATATTTATTTTAATCTGTCTTCCTTTACTGAATTTATTCTTTAATTACTTTAATAACCGAATCATTTATCCTTGAACATCTTATACGGACCAAGTATTTTGTTCTCATTTTAATGTGAAAAACGTTTCATTCTTTAAATCGACTTTAAATCATTCCTTATCGACATATCGATCTTTTACATCCTCTTCTGACGACGAATTTCAAAAGCCTATATCTTTGTTTTTGTTACTTTTAATTTAAGAGCTACAAAATTAAGTATTAACGGATGCAACGAACCCATGTACTCGACTTAGGGTCTGCGTAACCATTTGGAATCGTAATACCGTCAAGTTTAGTGGTGTCGTATCTAATTTCTTGTTACTTCTCTTTCTTTTTCTTTTTTATTTATTATTAATGTTTTTTTGTGGACTATATGGTGCTGAAATTACCGGTTTGTGATTTATGACTGAGCTTGAAATTGCATATTTCACTTTAAGTTTGCTTGCAACTGTTAATTGCGTTTTATTTATTTTGGGGGTTCCTTAAGGACCTTCTTATCACGTACTTTTGTTAGGAAACTTACTTATGGCTCCGCAGGAGAACCGCTTGTAATGATAATTGTTATTGAGAAAAAAAAGAAAGTATTTCTTTCTTATTTCTAAATCTATGATGATAGTGGACTTCTTTCCCGCAAGTCTGTCTTTGTATACCTTTTTCTTTTTCTCTTAAGCCTCCGGAACCACCGTAAGGTATTACTTCAGAAAATGAATGAGGATGATATGTATGAATGTAAATGAAGTGTAGTCTTGTACAGTTTCAGATGAACCGTTCCTGAGATGTGTGGTTAATTGAAAATCTAACCACCAAAGAACACCGGTATCAACGATCTTTGTATACTATTCTATTTTTCATGTTTTCCGTATTGGGAGATTTTAAAATTGTCATTTTTCCGTGTATTTGTATTCGTATCTTACAAATTTGTTTAACTTTTAAATTACTCATTATTAGCTCTAATTTTGCTCAATAAGGTCCTGCTCGGTAAATGATTTTATTTATTTATTTTTTTTTAGCTTGTGCGTGGGATATGTAAATGGAATTTTGTAGCGTATGAAAAATGTCATGCCTGACCGGGTTTTGAACCCGGAACCTCCGGATGAAAGACTGAGACGCTACCATTCCGCCACGGAAATCGAAATTTTAAAATAATTGGCTTCATTTTTCAAAAAATTAATCCTCATTGTCTGTAAGCACATTTTCGTATTTACTGTAACTTTCTTTTTCTATTTAACTACCTTTGCAAAACATTTCATGGCTCCATCGCTTCAGTGCATTTTTTGTTAACTTCATTTCTTAAATGATTGATTTCTGCATTCATTATCTATTGCAATTTGTTTGTGTTCATGATCATTTGTGGCATCTTTATAAAGTTCTTTTACGAAAACTGTTACCCGTTTATCTATAGTCTTCTAAATTTTAGATATAGTATCTAAATTTTAGTATTTCTAGGCTTGTTCCATAAATTTTTTCGGAATTAAATTTATATTATTCTCTTTAAATATTCGATATCCTGCATCTTTGTTTTCTTTATATTCGTTTTAAAACTTTAACGTATATATCAGCATTCTTAACTGTGGTTGTATTTGATGTCTGTTTCTGAGTATGTTTTACAATTCATAATTTCATTTGCAAATTTTCTTAAAGGTCGTGTTGATTATAAAATGTTTTCTACTGATATCGTTATCCATCATATACGTTTGTGTAATCTCATACTATATATCTTCACCATATAAATTTATCGATTTAAAGAAAAATCTGTATAATGAAAATGCTGAAGAATCTGAAAGAATATTTTCTCTTTTATTTCTTTGATCTGGTAAATTATATTTAGATATTTTCCTTTAATTATTTTCATTCTGTAATTGCAACTTTTCACCGGTTTCTCAAAGTTTTGATTATTTTTTATCAAGATTTACATACTTAATTATAAGTAGTCTATTACGCATACGTTTGTCTTCATTTTCTGCTGAAGAGATATGGTTAGCACCGACTTGATGTTAAAATTATTATTTTAATTTTTGGATTTATTTTTATTCATTTTGATGTAAAGGTTTAAACGTTTGATAAATAATAAAAATCACGATTTACTTCCTAAATATACTTCTGTATGACCTTTTTTAAACTATAACTAATTGTCTTCCTCAGTGGCATTGACTACATTTGAAGATATAATAAATATTTTATTATTGTGGGTCAGGATAAGTTTATAAATTTGATGTACGGGTGGCTACTAAGAAGATTTTCCACGTTTGAATTTGATAAATTCGCGGTTATATAATATAACTCAAGGAATTTATTCCAGGTGACTTCTGATAATAAAAAAGATCGGTTGATATTCTCTTTATGACAACTTCTCGTAGGCAACGAATTTTCAATGAATTCAGTATGTAAAGCGGAAAATTGCGTCCTTTGGTCTTGCCAAACGGAAGTGAGAAAACTGTTCATGGTTAAGTGTATTGCAAATTTCTGTTTACTGTTAGTTTAAATACTGTAAACATGGTAATTTATGGTCTCAATAATCATACTTAGTTTTCGTATCGTAATATATAAATGTAGTTTATGTTGAAGTAGATTTCTAATAATGTTCTGGGTTTAAAAAAATGTAAAGCAAGCCTGCTCGTAAATGTATTTCACTTTTTTTATCTTGTACTTGTATACTTGTACAATATAAAAGCAAAAATAAGAAAAAGTCTGTAATGTATAATAATTATTCAGGCTACCATAAGATACTGTGTAACAAAAGACAATAAAATCATTACCATTATTAAATGTCGAGTGTAATTTAAAAATTCAGTTTTATACCTTATACAAGTCTGTAAAAGTTTAAAATAAAAATTTTTATGCACATTTCAACAATTTACCAGGAATTTAAAAGATTTCCACTACATTTTGGTGTTGCAGATCTCGTAACGGAATCAATTTTGAGTTATTATATATATATATATATATATATATATATATATATATATGTATATATGTTGTATTTATATATATATATATATATATATATCCATATATAATAACTTTAACAATTGCAATGCAACTGTTAAATCGTAAACAGAGATGCCCCTTAACATTGTTCAAATTCTATGTTTCACTGAGATAGAATATTTTACGGGTAATAACAGTAACAATAAAATCATAATTCATTTGCTGAAAATGAGAAATAAAACATTTCCAAATGGCTACCTACTTAAAAAAAAACAAAAAAAAACTAAGATCATGTCTTCAAATTTGTATAACTAAAAGAAGAGAAAAATATATAACAATATTGTTTTTTACATAAAATGGTTTATTGCGAAAAATCTTTTTAAGATTTTGAATCAAAGTTTCGTTTACTCCATTACAACAAATATTAGTTAAAAAAAAAACTTTGTAGACAATTTATTAAGTTTGAATCATTTGAATTAATATGCAAACAGTGATGTTGCTATTGATTCTGTTTGTCGTATGATTTTCTCTTTATTAGTTTATTGTATTTCTCTTTGAATATTTTTTGAAAGAAATATTAGAAAGTTAATCGTTAACATGTGTTTGATTATTGTATAGAATTTTCGACTCATATCCTGGTTTAATTACATTAAAGTTAATCTGCATTATAAATTGTTATTTACAGACAAAAGTTAACTAAAACATTGGCCTAAATTTTAAAGCCGTATTGGCTAATGTTTTATTTAGTCGGACGCTGATTATGTAGTTTCGAATGAAAAAAAAATGTTTCATATATAGGTGTATGCTTGTAATTATTACTTGTTATATAAACAAATGATAGGCTTACAAAGCCTAAATTACGAAACGTATCAGGTGTGCTTGTTATAAGTCGACTTCGTCGCAGGTACGTTATTCGATGTGCGATCTATGGTTATACTTCAATGAAATAAATGCTTTGTACTTATTATTACACCATGGACAACGTAGTACCAACAATCAAATAATTGCACCCCTTGTTAGTTCACACATTTATGCATAAATATATATTTATTGACTGAATAAATATTCTACTCGATTACTATGTATATTATTATTAATAGCTCTGTCTGTTTAATACTCATGAAATATATTTTGTTGGCAGGCCTTCCGATAAATTCGCTTTTTTGTTGCCAACAAATAATATTATAGTGAATATTTTTGCTAAATCTTAATGTAAATGAAATCTTCCGTAAATTTAATGACTATAAAAATTAAAACAGAAACCATTTACTATATTTGATCATGTTTTATTATTTTAATGTTATATATTATTAATATTAAGCAGGTAGGTCCTTAAAAAGATGATATTTCCTAAATGTACTGTCAGGTCTAAATGTACGTTTGGAAATACACATATCTTTAGTATTTTATATAATAGTAATAGTTTATGTAAAACTATGTTTTTTATAACGGATTTATACAAAATATTACACGTTTATTTCTATTTTATAAAAATTCTGTATATTTTTTTGTTCCTAAACAAACAGTTTTAGGAGTCAGCCCGTTCATAATACTTAAAAAAGGAAAAACTTAAAAATAAGCCGCTGTTTTATTTATATTTATATTTTTTCCTCACGAATAAAGGATGAATTTATTTTCAATTTATTATAAAAATATTTTACATATTTTTGTTTGTTTAACATTCACTTAACTTCAACGAGAATGAATAAACATATTAAGAGTAATACATTAGAGGAACGTATAAAGCAGATCCTGTTTATTCAAATTGGATCAAGGTCTCTAAAAGGAGAGCAGTTATTCCAATCCGTAAAAGGATTTAGGTATTACAATTATTTCATTCAAAGTATCTCAAAAATTTCAAAACGTAAGGCCCAAGTAGTATTTATTAGACTAACTAAGAAGATAGAGAATACTTCTCCCTGTTGAAGCAGTCCTTCGTTTTCTGTTACAAGGATTTTCGTAACTGCACAAATGTACTATTGGACGAACTTACAATCGGGCGTTATGAATGAAAAAAATGTCGAGTAAGTTGTTATAGAGTGCTTTCATTCCAGACCATTACTTACGTTAATGTAAAATTATTCACATGACTCTAGGCTGTATTTTAGTATTATTTTACAAGGTAGCAACTTGATTTCAAAACAACCTTAACCTTGACTGTTGAAGTTCATATTTTAATTAAAATCATTTCTCTTAAAATTTTTCCAAAACTTTTGGTAATTTCTTCCTTTGTTTTCATTTCATATTTTAATATTTATGCATCTTGATTATTGACAAAGAGATCGGATTTCAGCCAAGAAATGTTAGCCTGAAAGACGTTTTGAGTATATCCAATAATCTTAAATCTTCTCCTGTATTCTTAAGTTCTGTTCTAACACTGCTAAAAAAATACAGAATGAGACTTACTATAGCAGATCCTATCCAGGAAAGGAGGAAAACTATAAAACAAAAATTTGTATTGTATTGAAGCCTCCTCGAATTCGAAGAAAAGTAGCCTAACTTGAGTTTGCTAGGACGCTCAACAGTTGGGACTGGTTGCTTAATCAAAAATAGGATTATCTCTATAGATTCCATATATAAAAATTGAGGCTCAACCGATGAATCCTCAATTTCAATATATCTTATCTTTTTGTCTTCAGTCATTTGACTGGTTTGATGCAGCTCTCCAAGATTCCATATCTAGTGCTAGTCGTTTCATTTCAGTATACCCTCTACATCCTACATCCCTAACAATGTTTTTTACATATTCCAAACGTGGCCTGCCAACACAATTTTTTCCTTCTACCTGTCCTTCCAATATTAAAGCGACTATTCCAGGATGCCTTAGTTTGTGGCCTATAAGTCTGTCTCTTCTTTTAACTATATTTTTCAAATGCTTCTTTCTACATGTATTTGCCGCAATACCTCTTCATTTGCACTTTATCCACCCATCTGATTTTTAACATTCTCCTACAGCGCCACATTTCAAAAGCTTCTAATCTTTTCTTATCAGATACTCCGATCATCCAAGTTTCACTTCCATATAAAGCGACACTCCAAACATATACTTTCAAAAACCTTTTCCTGGCATTTAAATTAATTTTTGATGTAAACAAATTATATTTCTTACTGAAGGCTCGTTTAGCTTGTGCTATTCGGCATTTTACATCGCTCCTGCTTCGTCCATCTTTAGTAATTCTACTTCCCAAATAACAAAATTCTTCTACCTCCATAATCTTTTCTCCTCCTATTTTCACATTCAGTAGTCCATCTTTGTTATTTCTACTACATTTCATTACCTTCGTATTGTTCTTGTTTATTTTCATGCGATAGTTCTTGCGTAGGACTTCATCCATGCCATTCATTGTTTCTTCTAAATCCTTTTTACTCTCGGCTAGAATTACTATATCATCAGCAAATCGTAGCATATTTATCTTTTCACCTTGTACTGTTACTCCGAATCTAAATTGTTCTTTTACATCATTAACTGCTAGTTCTATGTAAAGATTAAAAAGTAACGGAAATAGGGAACATCCTTGTCGGACTCCCTTTCTTATTACGGCTTCTTTCTTATGTTCTTCGATTATTACTGTTGCTGTTTGGTTCCTGTACATTTTAGCAATTGTTCTTCTATCTCTGTATTTGAACCCTATTTTTTTAAAAATGCTGAACATTTTATTCCAGTCTACGTTATCGAAAGCCTTTTCTAGGTCTATAAACTCCAAGTATGTTGGTTTGTTTTTCTTTAATCTTCCTTCTACTATTAAACTGAGGCCTAAAATTGCTTCCCTTGTCCCTATACTTTTCCTGAAACCAAATTGGTCTTCTCCTAACACTTCTTCCACTCTCCTCGCAATTCTTCTGTTTCAATATATATTAATTATATTCCAGAAGAATCAAATACTGACCTCACCTCATCTCACAAGCAGAACTGAGTGACCTAATTCGTGACTTTGTTGAAACAACATGCAGAACTCCTAGGTTCACGTCTTAAAGAATTGAACATACCATGACTAATTATAAAACGAATTTCCTTACACTTTGTCTACTTTTCCTTAGCAAAGGTCAGCCCTTATTAGGTTTTTGGATAAAAACCTGTAAATCTTCATTAGAGTTTGAGTTTTCGACTTTTTTTCACTTCATCAGAAATCTACTTATTTTTCTGACTAATATCATTCTAATTTCTCAAACAAGTTCAAAACCAATAAATAGAATAATAAATAATAATAATAATAATAAATAGAATTTTGCTATTTCTTAGCCATTAATTTAGTTCATTGATTTCAATTCTGATAGTTCACTCACCATCTTAACTCAACATAAATGAAAGATGAGAGGTTCACCAATACTAACAGTGAAAAGTAAACTGGTCTCATTGAGAGTTTTAATTGTTGTCTGGTCGTCTGAATATATGAGTTTGAACACGTCCCAATTCCGTATTGAGGTAGATACACGTACATATTATCAGGCCTATTATTATAGAAATTAAATTTTATATATTTTATTCTATTATTATAGTAATTTTTACTACCACAGAATGGTCCTACATTGGATACATATTTATCTTAAAACTGTATTCATCAGATTCTGAATTACGGTTTAATTTAAAAGTAATGCGTAAAATGGTTTCTGGAAATCATAATAAACATTAATATACTGAATATATATACAATAAACTGAATTAAAATTAAAATTATTTAATGACAAATTGGATTAATCTGATGTCTAAATATTGTGTAATTCCTTTGATGTACCAGTCAAATAATTCAGTTTAATAATGAATACTGAAATCTTTTTTACTATTAAGTTCTATCAGAATATTTCTAATAAATTAATTTCCGAAAAAACCGATAGGATGGCATAGCGCTACTTATATTCTCAATATAAACCTTTTTTTTTCATGATAAAAAATTGAAATCAAACGGGAGCAAAATTAAAAATAAACTACACTCGTGTAATCTGTATTCAATTTCACTAACTACAATGACACCCAACCAGCAGTAGCATTATTAAAATGAAAAGAAATATATTATTCTATTTACTGTAAAACGGTATAAAAAAATTTCAATGTGTTCCTGTTGAACTATAAAATTGACATTATTAAAAATTTAATCTTAACTAGAATTCTATACAGAAGAACTGAGAGGAGAGTGGAAGAAGTGTTAGGAGAAGAGCAATTTGGTTTCAGGAAAAGTATAGGGACAAGGGAATCAATTTTAGGCCTCAGATTAATAGTAGAACGAATATTAAAGAAAAACAAACCAACATACTTGGCATTTATAGACCTAGAAAAGGCATTCGATAAAGTAGACTGAAATAAAATGTTCGGCATTTTAAAAAAATTAGGGTTCAAATACAGAGATAGAAGAGCAATTGCTAACATTTACAGGAGCCAAACAGAAACAGTAACAATTGAAGAACATAAGAAAGAAGCCCTAATAAGAAAGGGAGTCCGACAAGGATGTTCCCTATCCCCGTTACTTTTTAATCTTTACATAGAACTAGCAGTTAATGATGTAAAAGAACAATTTAGATTCGGAGTAACAGTACAAGGTGAAAAGATAAATATGCTACGATTTGCTGATGATATAGTAATTCTAGCCGAGAGTAAAAAGGATTTAGAAGAAACAATGAATGGCATGGATGAAGTCCTACGCAAGAACTATCGCATGAAAATAAACAAGAACAATACGAAGGTAATGAAATGTAGTAGAAATAACAAAGATGGACTACTGAATGTGTAAATAGGAGGAGAAAAGATTATGGAGGTAATTTTGTTATTTGGGAAGTAGAAGCGATATAAAATGTCGAATAGCACAAGCGAAACGAGCCTTCAGTCAGAAATATAATTTGTTTACATCAAAAATTAATTTAAATGTCAGGAAAAGATTTTTGAAAGTATATATTTGGAGTGTCGCTTTATATGGAAGTGAAACTTGGACGATCGGAGTACCTGAGAAGAAAAGATTAGAAGCTTTTGAAATGCGGTGCTATAGGAGAATGTTAAAAATCAGACGGATGGATAAAGTGACAAATGAAGAGGTGTTGCGGCAAATAGATGAAGAAAGAAGCATTTGGAAAAATATAGCTAAAAGAAGAGACAGATTTATTGGCCACATATTAAGGCATCCTGGAATAGTCGCTTTAGTATTGGAAGGACAGGTAGAAGGAAAAAACTGTGTAGGCAGGCCACGTTTGGAATATGTAAAACAAATTGTTTGGGATGCAGGATGTAGGGGGTATACTGAAATGAAACGACTAGCACTAGATAGGGAATCTTGTAGAGCTGCATCAAACCAGTCAAATGACCGAACACAAAAAAAAAATTTAAACAGTGACAAAAGACTTTGAATGAAATAGTAATATTAACTGGTCAGATGAATATGATAATTCCTGAAGATCTCTTTGTACTTTAGTACTTACTATTATATTTCTATTTCTAACATGACAAGTGGAAACGGATAATAAAATTAGGACTGATAATGATGACAGGTTAGTTTGGACTAGTATTGATAAATATAACGTAAATAATTAGTTGATTAAAAAACAGGTGAGTTAAAGATAGTATACATGAATTTGTCATTCACCTCGTATATATGTGTATACTACACTATTGCAAGCCAGTTACAAGACACAGTCTGGTAGCGATCGCATTCTTTACTTTTCCCCTTACTCATTCTTTCATTACTTTCTACTCTCTATCTCACTTATTGGACTCGATTCCGTGTTCACAGATGTTTTCCGTTAATCAACAGTAAATAATTAATTGTAATTCGTCAAGTTTAACGAATTAATAATAATAAATTAATTACGGGATAATGCATTTTAATAAAATTATAAGAACTTTTTATTAATTTTAAAAAATATATAAAATGCAGCATTTTCTTAGAAAAGATTTTAACAGTAATGAGATTTACACAATAAAAAAAAATAACAGAAAAAATAAACACTACTTTAATTAATTAGATAACAATGACATAAATATAATTAAAAAAAAAAAATTAAAATTAATGAATTTTATTATGATAATTAATTTGTAGAAAACTTTTTAAACTTAATAACTAATTATCTTTTTGTTATTGGTTTTAGCATGGGGTATAATTTTATTTAATTTAATCTTAGTCATTTAATTAGCAATATAATCAATCGTTCCAGTAATTTTAGTTTATAAAATTGTTTAATTCTTTTAAAGCTTACAGGTTGTTTAGGAGCCATGTATTTTACTTTTATAAAAATTGTGATAAACGGAGGGAAATTAAAAAAAATAATAAATCTATAAAAGAAAAAGAAAACATGAAAATAGTATTTTTATTATCATTATTATTACAGCTCTTTTTGAGATTTTCTGTAAATGATTTTGAATTATTTTTTGGTTTTCCTGGACGAAAGATGTTTTCGTGTTATCATCGCCAGGACACAATATATTTCTTATAAAAATAAATTTAAAAATATGGAAAATTAAAAACTAAAATTCCATCAACGCAAAAATACATCATCAAAGTAAAAAGCCTATAACATGGTAAAAACGAAATAAAAACACAAAGATATATCATATTATATATGAAATTCATGGCAAATGGCATGAATAGTTAAAACACATTACAGTAATTGAAATATGTGATTATAAACGGACAGCTCTAAGAAATCGTAAAACATAAAATAACAACTGAATTTTCCCCTAGAATAGTTTGCCTGTTAGCCCCTACTTTAATCTTGCGAAGCAATGCTGCATAACAGAGACAATCTTCAAGGATGTGGTGTATTGTTAGTTGGCAGTAGTAGCGAGTACAAACTAGTACATCTGTAGATGTACATCTGGATGTACAACTAGTACATCAGATATTCATGATATCTGAAATAACTGTTTTTGGCGATTAGGGCCTACTCTTCCTAGTGTTCTATAATCGCCAACGACAGATAGTAACCTCCTTTCGACATGAGGAGCTTCGCGGTGACACATTGTTCTTAATCGGGCGAAATTTATTGTTCACGGTAGCATTCCATTCACTTTGCCCCACTTACAGGGCGTTCATTGCCTGAAATTTCAATACCTTGCCTGGACCCAGCAGAAGTTAACAGTTGTATTACGGTGATTGATTTCTGAAATAACACACTGAATCTCACAGACAAAAGGGTATCTGGAGTACACGTCACTTATTGCCTGAAAGGCATTCATGGAACCTGAGCAAATAAGAACACGTCGAAATGGTGGGTTAATTATACGTAAGTCCTTATTAATACCATTCAACTCCGCAACGAAAATATTGGCGATGCTGAGAAGGCCAAATATGCATGTTCTGTTGCCAATCACTAAAGCATAACCAAGAGAATTAAAGTTTCTAGAGCTGTCCGTATAAATTATAGTACCAAAATTCATGCTATTTGTAATATTATAAAATTTGTTTCGTAAGATAACCGGATTTCTGTTCTTTTTATGATACTGACAAAGATCAAAGCAGTAATTAACGAGCGAAGACGGCCAGGGGGGTAATAACATGGAGCAATATTAAAGACTGGAAGTAATCCTATATTTGGAGCTGACAAAAAGGCGTAAGCTCTGCCTGGCGGAGAATAAATCTCGGGTGTTCCATGTATCGAATCAGATGAAGGTTAGAGGATACTGCATCAAATGTTTGGTGATTTCATGGCACTTAATACGAGCTACATAAATTCAGATCATTTGATTGTGTCTATTCCAAAGAGATGGCTCACCTCTTTCCACTAGCAGACTTACCACATCGCTTGAACGAAATGGATCTGTAGCAAGACGGATGAACAAATAATGGACTGTAATCTAGCATTCTGAGAGCAGTGGACCGAATGGAAGAATATGCCACGCAGCTGTAGTCCAAGCCAGAACGGACTAGAGCTCGGTAGAAGCGCAACATGCAAACTCTATTTGGATATAAACCCTCATCGAAGACTGGACAGCACGTGCAATGGCTTTGGCCGTTAATATGAGTTTGTGAGCTGCCAGGGATTGCATTGCAACTCGCGCATGGAATCTGACTAACACTTGAGTCTGGGTTCCTTGATAGCATAAATATACTCGTTATGGACGCGCCGGTAGATCCACAGACGTTCAGCGCGCACGTCGTCAACGATAATCCCCTTTAGGAGACCAAGCTAGTCTTTTCTTAGCGGATCTAACTCTTGCGCGCAGCACACTTAAGTCAGAGGACCACCACTTTTTTCCGGGTGTCCGCCTGCATCTAACAGACGGCTCCGCGGAAGCAGGCTCCAGGCACTCTTTGTTCAGCGGACTGGCCACCGCACACGGGTTCGTCCATTGGCCGTGGCCGTCGTATGACAGAACAACTTTTGGTATTATTTTATTAAGATTTTTAGTATTAACATTAAGATATTTTTAGATTTAAGTATTAAGATTTTTGAAGATGTGTGTGTTTGGCGCTGTGTTTTATTGCACTCCATTGTGAAACAATTTTATGAAGTATTTTAAGTAATTAAGTCTTTATAAATTAAAACTTAGTTATTTTTGTAATTAAGTATTTCTTTAATATTTCATCTATGTTCTGCATACCCAATTGTTCGTTCAGCTATGAGACCAATACTTCATGGTGTTGATTTACTGATTTGGATTCCTCCAACTTCTTGGAAAGAAATTTCTGATTCCCAGAAGGCTCAACCGATGAACCCTCAATTTCAATATAATTAATATATATTCCACAAGAATCAAATACTGACCTCACCTCATCTCACAAGCAGAACTGAGTGACCTAATTCGTGACTTTGTCGAAATAACGTGCAGAACTCCTAGGTTCACATCTTAAAGAATTGAACTTATTAAACAAGGATACTAAAATTTCAGTATATAGAAATCGAAACGAAAATTTACTGAAATACATTAGAAGAGATGGTTTAATTTGTTCCTGCCATGATATTAGGAAGCTAATATCTGAAATGGACATTGAATATGTTATTCATGATTGGCGTTTATTTGTTGACTCATCAAAAATATCAAAAAACCTTTCTCGTCAAAAATTATAGACCCCGGACCAATATGCAGAAAAGTTTTTTAAATGCTCTTTTTCTTATTTTAGTCTTTATTGAAGGGTATTAGATTTAGAGAAAATGTTATTCCTTCTAAATTTGTTAAGCAAAGGGTCTATACATAAATATTTTTCGAAAAAGATGTTTCTTAAAATTTATTTTCCAGTTTTAAAAAATATATTCAAATTTTTATTTTTTGGCTCTATTTCTTTTAATTTTTATAATAAAAAAAGATTTTTTTGTACTTTCATAATTTGAAGGGCTATTAAAATTTAATGTAGGTTTTTCATCTATATTATATTCGTAATCCAAAATCAGAATCAATTTTGATCATTAGTTTCATAAAATTTATATTTTAATTTTCCATTATTTTGAGAAAATTCTCTATCAAATTAATTCTTTTTTGTGACGGATCACTTCTTTAAAATAGATCTTTCCTCCTAGAGAGTAAGGAAGCACCCAAACTCAAAAGTTTTCTTATTTGAAATTTGGAAATTCAGATAATTAAATCTTAGTTTTGTAGTAATGACTTAACCGACGTAGCCGGAAAAGTCATCCAATAATTTGGCAGCTTTTTTTAAAGATAAATTTTGAAAATTAATTTTATTCTTATTTTTTTACTTAAAGATTGATTTATTTAAATCATAAAGAATAAATATAATTAAAGAAACTTCAATCTCGTGTTAAGGTACCTGATCTAAACTATCATAATAAATTGTTGTATCGTAAACTCTTAAACATATAACAACAAAAAAAAAGTATTAATTATTATCTTATTTCTCTATTTCACATTACTAACAAATATCGTATGATAGAATATTGTTAAATTATTAATTAAAAATCATGTTAAAAATCAGATGGGTGGATAAAGTGACAAATGAAGAGGTATTGCAGCAAATAGACGAAGAAAGAAGTATTTGGCACCTTTTTTTTGTCTTCAGTCAAATGACTGAAGACAAAAAAAAACTAACTATTATTTGTCTATTATTTATTCTTTTGAAGTTGTGATGTTCATTGAAGTAAGAAAATTACCATCGTAATTTTCTTATAGTATATCATTATATACTATACTTTTTTAATTTGTTGTAACTGCCCATTAAGGAGTAAATGCCGAGTATTAGATTTTGTCAAAAATATTAGTTTCCAAAAATTACGATACCATTTTGATGAAGAATGTCAAAAAAAGTGTTAAAAACTTTACTAGAAACATTATATTTCCTTTTACTCACCGGGGTATACTTATTTACTATACTGTACCATTCGGAATAAGTTAATTAGCATAGGAAATACAATATTTATGCCTCAGTTCAATTTATGTGATACTCTACATCGCAAATCAACATTAGTGGTTTCACTTCACAGTCTGATGATTTCATATCATTACCGTTGTATAATTTTATATACAAGTATTAAAGTGAAACATGTAGCTAGGCCGTCAGATGTGTGCATTTATTGAAGCCTATTACCCAACATTATATAGATAGATTATATATAGATAGGATATATAGTTATAGATAGGCATTATATAGATAGATACATTTAATAAAATGTTTTGTAATATATGAGTGTTCGATCAACTCGTACGGGAAAAATTATTCATATATACTCTATATTTTTTAATATTAATAACACTTCCTTTATCAACTAAAACCACTTTCCCTACTTTTTTTAATCAGTAGATGTATCTGGTTTCACCAGTATCATGTTCTGTGTCCCAGAAAATATAGCTTTTTCACCAAACCATTCAGTACAAATTGAAGAATAAATCTCTTTCTGCAAGTTCTGTAAAATTTAGATATATTTTTCATACGTTACGTGAATTGAATGTAAGTAGTGACCGAAAGGAAAAAATACTTATCCTTAATATATTGACCGGTCTCACTTCTTTGTAGAACGAATCGTTATGGAATACCGTCTGGTTCTGTTTAAATTGTAATAGGATGAAAAGTAATGAATCAGGTACGTAGGAATTTTAAAAACATTCAGAAAAATGATAAATGACGTTTTTAGAAACCGACAAATTATTTTGTTACCAAATATAGAACCTGGAAAGATGATACTAAATATAATACGGTATACTCGTATTTTTTCATCGTTTTGTAAGAAGATTAACAGATAAGTTAAAAAATATTAGTGCTGCAAAATATTTTTTCAACAACTATGAAAATATCGATAAAAATAATTTTAAAAAATTAGATAATTTTAATGAATTAATTAATCTGAAGAATAATATGAGCAGTTAATTTTTTTTTTGTCTTCAGTCATTTGACTGGTTTGATGCAGCTCTCCAAGATTCCCTATCTAGTGCTAGTCGTTTCATTTCAGTATACCCCCTACATCCTACATTCCTAACAATTTGTTTTCCAAACGTGGCCTGCCTACACAATTTTTCCCTTCTACCTGTCCTTCCAATATTAAAGCGACTATTCCAGGATGCCTTAGTATGTGGCCTATAAGTCTGTCTCTTCTTTTAACTATATTTTTCCAAATGCTTCTTTCTTCATCTATTTGCCGCAATACCTCTTCATTTGTCACTTTGTCCACCCGTCTGATTTTTAACATTCTCCTATAGCGCCACATTTCAAAAGCTTCTAATCTTTTCTTCTCGGATACTCCGATCGTCTAAGTTTCACTTCCATATAAAGCGACACTCCAAACATACACTTTCAAAAATCTTTTCCTGACATTTAAATTAATTTTTGATGTAAACAAAATATATTTCTTACTGAAGGCTCGTTTAGCTTGTGCTATTCGGCATTTTATATCACTCCTGCTTCGTCCATCTTTAGTAATTCTACTTCCCAAATAACAAAATTCTTGTACCTCTATGATCTTTTCTCCTCCTATTTTCACATTCAGTGGTCATCTTTGTTATTTCTACTACATTTCATTACTTTTGTTTTGTTCTTGTTTATTTTCATGCGATAGTTCTTGCGTAGGACTTCATCTATGCCGTTCATTGTTTCTTCTAAATCCTTTTTACTCTCGGCTAGAATTACTATATCATCAGCAAATCGTAGCATCTTTATCTTTTCACCTTGTACTGTTACTCCGAATCTGTATTGTTCTTTAACATCATTAACGAGCAGTTAATAAAAAGTTAAATTATCTGAATTACTGGAAATTCTTTAAAAAAAAACTTCAGCACTAATAATGAGAAAAAAAAAGAATTTTTCATTAAACTATATTTTCAAATAAATCACGCATCCATCCATTGTTAAAATTTATTATAAATTTACGATAAAAATCTTTCTTTCATTTTCCTCTTTTGCCTCCGGTAATTACCTTTCAGATAATACTTCAGAGGATGATATGTTGTATGAATGTAAATGAAGTGTAGTCTTGTACAGTCTCAGTTCGACCATTCCTGAGATGTGTAGTTAATTGAAACCCAACCACCAAAAAACACCAGTATCCACGATCTAGTATTCAAATCCATGTAAAAATAACTGACTTTACTAGGACTACGATAAAAATCTAAAATCTTTTATAGTAACTATAAACGTTAATGTGAAACGAAAATTTCCCAAAGCATTACTGCATGCAAACACCGTATTCTGTTCTTGCTCTTTCTCTGGCCCGGAATTAATTTTTCACCTCTTAGTACTAGCGATTTCTTGGGTGATAACTCATAATTTAGTCCGGTTTTTTCTGCGCTAAAAAGTAAATCTTTTGTATAATCCTCTTATAATTTTTTTAAAATTTAGTTTTAAAAAGTTCGGCTGCTTTTTTATCAGTCGATAAATGCTCACGACGAATATTTAATTGACGAATTCCGAATCTGGTTTTCCACCTGTCCAATCATTCTAAATTCACCGTAAAGTTCACATATTTATCACCGAATATTTCTGCTAATATTCTAGCCTTTTCCTGAATCATAACGCTAGAAATCGGAAGTCCATTTTCCCTATTCTGCTTGAACCACATAAACATTCATTTTATTTTCCATATTTTGACCGGTTCCATTGTTTCCTATTCGATGTTTTAACATTACGCTGTTCAAGTGTGTCGTTGTATTTTATTAATGAAACCATAGAAATATCGACACCGAAATCTCTGACTATACAACGCAAAACATCACCGTTTTTAGCGCTTTTTACAACTTCAAATTTGTTTCAATGGTTATGACTACGCGTTTAAGTTTACAGGACATTTTTATTAAATTTTGCTACATTCTGCCAACGAAAATTACTGCAGAGGATGTGAAACAAAAGTCGCGTTTTATCTTTAAGTATAGTTAGTGTACCATACACATTCAATCAAAATATAGGTTTGGACTCCTTGTAATCAAGATATAATACCACAGAAAGGAAACGACTCGCACAGTTATTACAATAACATCCTGTCTGAACGTAATGTTTAGGCTTCTGATTAGGGAAACAGGTTTTGTTTACACTTCCATAAAAGCATAGAGGGCCGCCTACTTTATTGCATTTTGGTATTAATTTGTTTCTTTCAGTGATTTCTAATAATGGTAATTTAATTCCATCTCTTTTTAAATACAGAATACAGTAAAGATTACTTAAATATATTGACGTTTTGGATAACCCGGATTTCAGTTAACCCGAATTCGGATAACCGGGATTTTACAGAATAAAATTCTTCCGTAAGCAATAGAATACTTTAATTGCATTGATTGAAAGTTCATTGTCTTAAGTCACTGGTTAAACGTTTACTAATACACATATTAAGTTGATTATTTTATCATAAATTTATTAGTTGACAACTAAGTACTGCGCGACCAATTTAACACCTCATGTGGAAAATATTTTAACTGCTGGTTGTTCCAACTCGAGTTAGATCTTTTTGTTACTATTAAATTTACTATCCGTTTTCTTTTTACTTAATCATTTTTCTTTTAAATAAATTTCATAAATTACTATCCAATATAATATAATAATTAATTACTTTTATTACTACAAATATTTTAAATGGGTGTTTTTTAAATAGCTTATTTTAACGTATCCTTTTATGACATCTTTTTGAATGAGTTTCAAGCTTAGTACTTCGCTTCATAATAGCGTTAAAAATCGCGGATATGGTTATTTTATTTCCCAATCAATGTCTGTTGATATAGATAATTTTATTTCATTAGCAAAATTTATCCTAAAAGAACTATAAAAAAATCAAATAATTATACGGTTTAAACCTGTTTTTTTAACGACAGAAATTTGCTTACCGACTAAAACTACTCAAATTTATTTACTGACTATTAATCTAAAAAATATGCCATATTAACTACCTAATAAATAAAATTACCTTATTTTTCTTATCCAATTTGAGCAATATTTGGAAGAATTATTTCCCAATTACCAGTTAGCTCTTTTCCAAGTAATGGTTAGTTAAAGGGTAAGTTATTACATGGGGATGAAGTAGTATTTAAAAGGAAAAATTCTGTGAATTACCTTATTCACTACTGCCTGGCAATAATAATACTGATGGAGGTCGATCGCATCGACGAGAAGTTGAGTCCAGTTGGTTAGTTAGTCGACTAGTAAATTATAACTTCTTTCACATTCATAAACTTAAATAGCATAATAAAAATATTCTGTAACAAGAACCAGTTAATTTTTATCGAATAAATCTTGTTCAGTGATTCCGGAGAAATCACGTAAACATAGAAAATATATAATAAATCATACATAGTTTCTAAACTCGCTTATAGAATATTGAACCGGTACGATAACATACCATTGTGTCAAGGGCGAGTAAAACCACCCACAAATTCAACTCGGTTATCTACTTTTGCAACTTATAATTGTCTGCTATACTTCGAATTAGAATTATTAAAAAAAAACAAACTAAATTTGGTTAAACACTACTGGCTTGTAATGCTAATGTTATGAAATTAGTTTTCATACATATTAACGTGTCATCTAAATTGACAAGGTGATAGGAACTTAAGTGAAAGTCATATTGTTCGATAATGTACAATACTGTCCCTGAAATTACTATATTATTATGAAATAATATCAGATAATAAAATATCAATAATCCTTAATAATGCCGATAATAGATTGTTGTATACTTAATTTATTGTGTTATGACATTTCAGTTTTCTTTTATTAACCTTTTTTAATACGAATCGCTATGAAATGATTGTAATACTTTAAGAAATAATTTTTTTGCCTGGTTTTTGTTCTGTAAAATTAATCGTATTACAATTGCAGATTCTTTTTAACGAAAACCAATCTTTAATTTTACGTAGATAAAAATTACCTTATAATCTTTTGAAGAAAGTCAATAAAATTAGACAATTTTGTATAAACAATTTTTTATTTTGAGATTTAAATTTTAACTGTAAATTTTAAACAATTAATGTTAAAACAGATGAAACCAGTTCACTTCCTTTAATTTCTGTTTTTTTTCCTTGTTGTAGTCAGAATGAAAATGTATTGGCCTAGAAAATTAACTTACAATATTTTTTATTCTTATTTGTTTTAGTTTAAAGGTGAGAGAATTTCCTTTAAAATTAATTTTTTTGTCCATATTTATAGAAAAAACATAAAAATCCAAAACTACTGATCAAGGGAAAAAAATTATATAAACCGTGAGCCATTTGTATACATATATGCAGAAAAAAATATATAAATAATTTTTCGTATTATTAATTTGTAGTAAACTTTCAATGGATATGTTTTTCTCTGTTTAATTAGATCAGGAACGTTTACTTTATATGTAGAAAACGGAAAGGTTAAAATAAATTGACGTAAATAATTTCTTAGATTAATCAATTTTCGTAAAGGACCGTGAACTAATAATTTTTATTAAAAAAATATATATATTATGAAATATAAATATATTTTGCCGTTAAAAGAAGTTAATTTAATGTATTATTTTTATAATTATAATATTATAATACAATTATAATTAATTATTATAAATTAAATAATTATATACCAGTATTATTATATTATAATAATACAAGATCGAAAATAAATATTTATTCAATTGTTGATAATATATTTTTTATTTGCACTGCTTATTCGTTAAAATTTCATTGAAATTAAAATTGGTTTTTAAGGAACTAATTAAAATGAAACCAATACCGTATATCTTTAGAAAAAGTAATGAATTGAATGCAGTTTTTTTTATTATCTCATTTTGTTCTTGGTCAAAATAAATCATTGAACATTTATGTTTACGTCTTTCAATGCTTGCACAATTTAATTTAGTTTTTATACACTCACAGTAGAAATGTACAGAATGATTCAAAGAAACGGGAAACTTTGAAAGTTGTGTTGGTAGCCGTGGGCGATTGGTACCACTTGATAAGTGGCGCCAGCCTTTCTAACCTAACCTGCCATTTAGGTGTCATGGATCCTTGGAGTGGTGCGCAACGTGCATTTGCTATCAAAGCGTTTTACAAAAACAATGGCAGTGTGGAGGGAGCGCGTAGAGAATTTCGCCGTCATTTTAATTTGTGACGGCACGACCGTGTTCCATCAGCACATGCAATTAAAACATGGATATCTAATTTTGAGGAAACCGGTTCGACAATGAAAAAGAAACCTCCAGGCCGTGAGCGAACCGTCCGTACACCACAGATTGTTTAACAAGCTTCACAAAGCTTTACAAGATGCTGTCACACGAAGTCCACATCGGTCAATCCGTCGTCTCTCAGCATCTTTACAATTGCATAGTTCAAGTGTTCGAAGAATGTTAGTGAAGAACTTGCAATATCATCCATACAAGTTGCAGATCGTCCAGGAACTGAAACCGAACGATGCAGTTGTGCGAGCACAATTCTGTAATGTAATGCTTCAGAAGATAAAGGATAAAGAAGAGTTTGTTCACGAACTGTGAATGTCAGACGAAGCGCATTTCCACCTCAGCGGATTTGTTAACAAGCAAAATTCACATACTGGGCACAAGAAAATCCTAGGCAGCTACACCAGCGTCCGTTGCACAGCCAGAAAGTGACCGTGTGGTGTGCTATGTCATATTACGATGTTATAGGTCCTTATTTTTTGAGGATGACAACGGTCTTACGATTACAGTGACATCGGCTCGTTACGTAGCCGTGCTTGAAACCTTTGTTGTGGAACAACAAAAGAGATTTCCACCGATTCTTAACACAGCCTGGTTTCAACAAGACGGAGCAACGTCACATACTGCACGAATATCGATGGTAGCTGAACACCGATTGTTTGGACAACGTGTCATTTCACGAAATGGTGACATTAGATGGCCTCCCAGATCGCCTGATCTCTCAGCTTGCGATTACTTTTTGTGGGGTCACCTTAAAAGCAAAGTGTTCCACAGTAGACCTGCTACAACGGAAGAACTGAAGGCAAAAATCCGAGAAGTAATTGCGGAAATTCCAGTTGAGATGTTACGTCAAACCGTGAACAATTTAACGAAGAAACTTCATGAATGTTTACGTAGAAGAGGAGGTCACCTGGAAGATGACATCTTTAAAAAATAAACTAAACTGTATGTATCCTAAAATGGCAACATATGTACAATTACATGAAATAAAATTCATTTTCTAAAAAAAATTTTCATTAACGTTATTTAATTTTTAAAATTTCCCGTTTCTTTGAATCACTCTGTATATCGGCAGTTGTTTTTGTAGCTAATTTAGATTTATTGAATACATAAAATAATTAACATACATAAAAATTTTAAGAGTAACCGTTAGTGAGATGGTTACGGTGTAAAAAACGGGGTAGTTGTTAAAAAAATTATTTTAACGTAACTGTTACATTAACCGGTGCTGAGAGAAAAAATTACCGTAAGGGTCTTGTAATAACATCTAATGCAAGCCGCTATTCTGGACTGCTGATTATAATAGAGTGCTAGTTAATTATTTTCTTATTATAATTACTGCACATTCCCTGATCAACACTAAGTATTTAATTAAATTTTTATTTAAAAATAAAAATTCATCAGCGATGTAATAATTATTATCACAAATAAGTAATAAAACAACTTTTCCCTATCTGTTTCTATATTTATCCTAAATAATACGGTGATTTTTGTTGGTTTGTTTATTACAACTATATCTCATAATAATCACTAAATTACTAGTATTATATTATAAGGGTATTCAGGAGGATAGGGCAATACTTTGACAACTTATTCTAGAGGCTAAAAATAAGAAAAAAGTTCATATAAACATAGATCCGAAAACGCTTCGTTAGCGAGTTATACAAAGTGAAAGATTTCGCCCGAGTTTTTGTTCCTCCGGTTAAATTAAGGCTTTCTGAAATTCTGGGAAGGTTAATTAAGGGGCATATACAATTTTTTCTTATGGTTTTTGAGCTGGAAAATCGAAAAAATAGATCCAAGAACTGTATCTCTCTTAGTTTCCAAGATATACCATGTAAAAAGCCAAAAATAGGGTAAAAAAGAAACATTTTTTTACGTTTGACATACAATAACGTTATTAAATTGGCAATAAACCATACATTTTTTAAACATTAATTGTAGAGAATTTAATTATAAGAAGATTGATGTAAATAATGTCAACAAAAAACAAATAAAATTTTAAACATGTCGACTTTTATTAACAACAAAACAGATTAATTTTTAACAGATTGAAAAAACGTTTTCGTTATGTACAGTAGAAAATAACTGGAGGAAGAAAGAATATTTACTGTTTTTTATGATAATGATAAAATGCTGCTTACAAGTAGTATTTCATGTGGTTTAATAACTTTCAAAAATGCCACCGTTGTGTTCAATGCACTTTTCAACGCGTTGTACTGGATTTTGTGTTTATCGGTATCTTTGCATTCCTTGAATATAGCTGCAGCGCTGATAATGCGAGCAATCAGCTCATCGCGTGTGTCTACGTTTTGCTTGCAAACCTCATTTTTCAACCATCCTCATAAACAATAATCCAACGGAGGTCTGGGGATCTCGGTGGCCAATTAACCGGCCCTCCACGTCCTATCCATTTACCAGCAAAATTTCATCAAGACATTGTTTTACTTCATTAGCGAAATGTGTAGGAGCTCCATCAAGTTTGTAATACATTTCAATTCGTTTTGCTAAGGGGATATATTCCAGCAATATAATAAATTCATTATGTAAAAATTCCAGATAATTTCGCTCTGTGACACGATGTTGTAGTATGAAAGGACCAATTAATTGGTCATCTATGATACCACACCTAACATTGACTGAAAATCGTTGCTGGAAATTTTTTCCCACTGTAGCATGTGGGTTTTCTTCAGACCACCGATGCATATTCCGTGTGTTGTTTATTCCGATACGAGTGAAAGTAACTTCATCCGAAAGTAGTATAAATGGAATTAAATATTGATTCCTATTAACCCATTGACAAAATTGCAGCCGGCTGGCGTAGTCACCAGGCTGGAGATGTTGCACTTTCTGAATATGAAAAGGATGCAATCCATTATTATTTAATATCCTCCATACTCTACTTTGTGAAATATTAAGCCGTGTTGCAATTAATCGTGTGCTCGTTGCCGGACTACGTTGAACCATCTCCTAAATGTTTTCACCTTCATCAGCATGATTTGCTTGTCGTTCAGATGAAATATGAGCGCCGGGAAGTGTACCATTCTCACGAAGATTATTAAAAATTCTAACAAATACTTTACGATTTGGTACAATATGACCAGGATACCTATATCGATATTCCGTAACCGCTGCCGTAGCACTTTCATTGCAAAATCCATCTATGAAAATCGTGTTGGCATATTCGGCATTAGTGAAGATACGCGGCATTTTTCAAAACAAAACTAAACAGAATATCACTTTTTTTAACAGACTTGATTTTTATGCACTGTAAAATGAATACTAAATTACAATTCTTAACAGTTTTCTGAAGTTTTTACGATAAGAATTCGACGTAATACTGCAAACACGATTGATCAACGAAAGGTTATTTAAACACATTACCACAATTAACTGACAACAATGAGTAGTATTTAAACAAATTGTGATGAAAAAATCAGTGTTGCCAACATGTTTTCCGTAGGTCTAAAATTATTGTACCTACTACACACATCTGTTTCCTTTTTTTGTAACATTTTCTTCTAAGTTTTCGTCGCTTTTGTTGTTAATAAGAGTCGACAAGTTTAAAATTTAATTTGTTTTCTGTTGGCATTATTTGCATCAATCTTCTTATAATTAAATTCTCTACAATTTATGTTTAAAAAATTTATGATTTATTGCCAATTTAATAACGTTATTGTACGTCAAACGTAGAAAATGTGTTTTTTTACCCTATTTTTGGCGTTTTTTTCATGGGATATCTTAGAAACTAAGATAGATACAGTTCTGGAGCCTATTTTTTCGATTTCCCAGCTCAAAAACCATAAGAAACAATTGAATTTGCCCCTTAATTGACCTTCCCAGAATTTCAGAAAGCCTTAATTTACCCGGAGGAACTGAAACTCGGGCGAAATCTTTCATTCTGTATAACTCGCTAACGAAGCGTTTTCGGACCTACGTTTATATAAACTTTTTTCTTATTTTTAGCCTCTAGAATGAGTTATAAAAGTATTGGCTTATTCTCCTGAATCACTCTGTATGTACTGTAATAATAATAATAATAATAATAATAATAATAATAATAATAATAATTATGTACAAAATTATTGATTAAATTTCTCTCGCTTGACTGCGGTCTTAATTTGCACTGACGGGCTATGCTAAATCAGTACAAATACTATTATGATTCTGTATTAAAGAAAACTTTTTGCATGACTTGAGGATTAGTGATTTCTGGAAGTCTTTTTGTATGCGTGTATTAAGTCCAGCCTGTATTACACATGTGATGTGAACCCTGGACTGACATAATAAGGGAGACGATGATGACTTTTTCTTTTTTCCAGAGAATTTTTATTTCTATTGTTACATCGGTGTATTTGAATATCTTTTCGGTGTATTTGATTTGGATGTTTATCTCATTGGAGATGATATGCAATGTCGATTAGGTAGGTGTTTTTTTTTTGTGTTTTTTTTTTCACTGGAAGGTTTTGTCTGGTCTATTGGCCCGGATTATTTTATCCGTAGTAATCTCAACATCCCAATACAGTTTGTAGTTAAGTATTTTAAAGTATGGATGTTGGTGTGTATCTGTAGTAGGAACTTGATACGATGAGTTCTTAATTGTCTGGTAATTCTATTGCTGTGTTTGGCTGTTCGAATAAAATTTGTTCGACATTGTTTTTGATAGAACTGTTTCTCTACTACTTCGGAAGGAATTATTCGTTTACTTTCTTTCATTGGGTTTGTTATACCTAAGAAGTCTTCGGTGTAAATGGAGATAGTTTTTGTCTGAGTGATTCGTAGATTTCTGGATGTGTTTATTGGGATGACTTGGATTTAAGATTGTTATCAAACTTTTGTAATTCATTTTGAGGTATTGCCATTTGCGAATTGGGTGAAATGCCCGAAGTCTTTTATGATGTTATTGATTTTATTTTCAATTCTTATTTATCAACTAGGCTTTGGTCTTGTGATAGTTTCTGTTTCTTCTGTATGAGTGTAATGATTGCCGCGTGGATGTCTTCTGTGTTGCTAAAATTTATTATGTACTCGGATATTATATGTATGTTGATTCTGTTGAGTGTTTGCTGTGTCGTCTGCTTGAGAACTAACCGGGGGATGGAGTTTCTTAGTGTACGGTCGGTGTCTAGACTTTGGTTAGTTGTAATTCCATTACTTTTGTGGCTGTTTGTGCGAGTGGTATTGTAACTGTATGGTGGGAGGTAATGAATGAGTGGTATTTACGTCTGAGGTGACTTATTGGGAACGTTTGTTCATTGTTGTGCATTAGAGTTAAGTGCTATCTTTCTATTGGATGATGGGCTTGGTTGTGTTTCAGTGATTTGTTGTGGGTGGATAATTGATTCTTTGGTTATTGTGTTACTTTGATCATTGTGTCAGGCTGTACTTATTTCAATGATTTCCGTGTTTTTAATGGTTTGCAGTTCGATTGTTGAAGGCGGTTGTTCTTTATGATGAATCTCTTTTGGCCGACTAGTCTCTGTTCTGTGACAAGTAGTTGCAGATGTGGATACTGGCCAAAAAGAGTCTGTGTAATTCATGTCTGTAGCTTGAAGAGATTTTTTCCAGATTGGTACCGGTGTGGTAACAGTGCACTGCAGCTTTATTCATGTCATCAGTCTATTGCAAGCACTGTCTTCATTTGCCAGCTTAGGCGGTTGCCGGTTGTCCCGGTAAAACATCCGCTGAAGGTTTGGTGTAAACGATTGTGGTTTTATGTTTGCCGTGCTTTTTGTTGGTTTGGGTGAGATTTTAACGACGTACCCTAAGCCGTTGTACATACAACGTAAATAAATTATTGTACAGTACAATTCATTCTGTATACAACATTCGTTTTCATCTTCAGTGTTTACTTAATTTTTTAATGCGTCCTTAAATAAAAATAAATGACCAAAATCAAAAGAAAACTTTGTGGATTAGTGTTTAGTAAATTTTTGTATTACTATAAACTATTTCTATAACATTTTTACAACATACTCCTATTATCTCTTCTTAAAAATTCTCTCCAACGAATGCTATTATTATTTTTCTTGTTTGTACACTAAGTATTACCTATGTTTAAATACTCGATTTTCAAGACTACACTGTAAATTATGAATCGGAAGTGCATTCGGAAGCTTAGTAACATGTGCGCATACTAAGGACCGGTCTTGAAAATTTATCAGAGCTGTAAATGCACTAGATCACTGATGATTAATGATCTTAAGAACAATGGTCTAACACTAAAGGACATAAAATACTTTCAACTTTAGTAGTTCTTATCAAAAGATTACTTTTATAACTGATTTTTTATAAATGAAAAACAAACAAAAAATTCTCATTATCGTCTAAATTTCACCTACGGAAACCGTCTAACAGACCAGATCTATTTGTAACAGACCATGCACTGTCGAAGACTACTACATATCACAATACATAATTAACTATGCAAAATACAACGCCCTCTTCATTTAGACCTTATTATTCAGAACAGAAATTTCCGAAAAAACTTATGCCAATTGTTTAGATAGTAATAAAGGACTTACATCTTTGACTACCTACGAAAGTTTTGAAAAAATACAATGTTTTTTTAAACCTCTGATATCTGGATACAGTCAAGAAATTTTTATAAATAAAATACCAAGATAAAATTGAATAAATTTTTCAAATATAATTGCGGGCTGCTATTTCTAACAGATCGCGATTTATTATGCTACTCAGAATATTAATAAATGTAGAATTTTATAAAATACGAAATCACTATTGCTAAACAGTGATCTCACCCTCATCCCTTAGCTATGGCTGCAATCGAGGAATGATATATGTTTCGTAAAATTAAGATAATTTATGATATATTTCTCACGTGTATATTATGTCAAGGTATCTGGTTTTGAAATACAAGTATTTTATTATTATCAACTTAATTGTTCGTGAAATTTTTTTTAACAAAATAAAATAAGATTAAGAGTTAATATTTGATTTTTTTTTCTTTATTCGGGGGAAATAAAATGAAAAGAAATTCTACAAAAGAAGGAAACTACAGTAATCATTTTTTATCTTAATTAAATGTATTAAACTACTTCATTGACCTACGTGGCGAAGTGTTAGAGTCACTGCCTTATATCCTCAATTTCCTGGGTGCAAATCCCGATCGACAGTCTTATTTAAGGATAATCCATCTCTTTCATCAGTAGCAGTAATTTATTTTAATAAATAAATAAATTATGGAATAGAATTTACTTAAAACTTATTAATTATTTTAGTGATTTTAACTTTTAAAACATTTTATTTTTGCACTGTAATTAATTAATTTTTGAAGTTATACTTCTTTTTGTGCGTTAAGAGAAACCGATCAGAATGTATTTTCAGCAAGTTTCGGAAGTTGCGCGCGTCGATGTAACACACCATGAAGATTTTCACAGGCCTAAGTGGAACGGTAAGCACATGTGTGTAGTGTTTAATTCAGTCAATCGTTCAATGCAGTTAAGTGATTAGCATGTGTTGTAAATATAACAGATATTTAGCCGTAATAGATATATATTTACAAATGTATTTATATACACGAATTTCTGAAGTTGTATATATTAAACTGTGAATATTATTGTTCATATTCATAAAACTTTATATTGCAGCGTATATTTATAATTTTTTTTGTGAAAATTGTGTATCAAAATTTGCGGTTATATTTATATAAGTATTATTTTTTATTGGTAAAATTATATTTTTTAATAACACAGAAAATAACACATAAATAAATTCTTGATTTTGCATAAATCATTTTTAATTTACCAGAAACAAAATCTTTGATATAATACATTATTAAAAAATAAAAATATTTGTATCATATTCTTTATATCATAAGCCGCTGATAACCCTCGTGCCTTTTCAACGGTCATCCGAAGAATTAATGGAATTAAAGTAATCGAAAAATATTCGATGAACTCTGGTTTATATGACAACGAATACTTCAACACTTTTTAAACTGTATAAAACAAATATTATTTAATTAAATTTAAATGTTATTAATTCAAACTTTTATTCATAGTATTTAATGTCGTCTATCGATCGTTTGACTGGGTTCAAATTTGTTTGAATGCGTAAAAAAATCCTTTTTTTTATTTAAGCCAAAGAAGTATAACTTCTTACGTGCGTACGTAAGTACACACAGCTTTTTTTTTCTTCTGGTTTATTTAATTTGTATTCCAATAATAAGATATTTGAAATATGTACAGCGTTTTACATGAGACTTTAAAATTTTATAATTAAATAAGATAATTGTCTCGTTTTGTCTTTAAAACCTCTTTCATAATAAATGCTTTATGATTTAAGTTAAAAAAGGTATGATTTTACAGTGAGAGAAATGCAAAATTTGGCATCTAAACTTGTTTTAGAATTTTATAAGGTATTTTAATTCACCAAACACTAGACATTATTATGTGACTGCTATGAATATTATTAAAATTACAGGTAATTGTATAGTAACTATTTCTTAAATGCTCTACATAATCACAACAGTTAATACTACCGGAATTACATTCCGCAAATTTCCGGAATCTAATAAGTTATTAAATCATAATGAATAAAAAATTAAAATAGAATTTCTACCTTTTTTGTCGTCATTTTTTTTTTTTTCATTAAAAATCATTGAAAACAAAAACAGTAAGTAATGAACAGATTGTTAAAGTTCTTTTTTATAATCGCTTCAGAATATGGCACTTTCCAATAACTGTTAATACCGCATTGTGTAAAGTAAACAAAGAATGTGAAATTATCAATATCTATCTTAGTTTTTCTTAAAATCTTACCGGAAACCGTAGCTTCTCCATGACGATAACAGTTTTTTTTTTTTAACTTCCGTCTATATTTTCTAGGTAAATAACAAGAATAAGTAAGAAATAATTCATCAGTAAATTATTTTCTGTGAAACTTTTAACAATTTATGTTTTCAATTTATTCATTAATACGTATTTTCTACTCTTTAAGAATATGTGCTAAAAAATCTATTTGCGTGGAGTACAAGAAAAAGTGGTATGATTTAAATTAAATTTGAAATAAAAACTATAATAACATGAACATGAACGTCAGCAACTTAATACTCAACCTATCCAATTATTATTTTGTATCGAATAGCCGATATACTTAAATAATATTGTTTAACTTCTCTGTGGTTTTAATTTCATGACCGATCGGACCTTGAAAAACAGTAACCCTCGTATAAGTGATTGAAAAATAAACATGGCCGCCATTTTGCAATTTGTGAAGGTATTTAAGTCCTGAAGTTTTGCTAATTTTAAAACTATTACTAAGACGCTAACCAAATATTAATATGATTCTTCTATCCGAACTTGAGATATAAATTTATACATAAAAATAACAAAATGGTGGATGGGAGAACGAAGGAGAAATTTCCATTTTTCCTAAGGCTATTTTCTGTTTAGTTTTACAAGTAAAATCCGAAAAAGTATAACCAGCCCACCATTTTAGAAACACTGTGTGTGTTTCTATATATATATATGTATTCTGTGTTTTATATATATATATATATATATATATATATATATATATATATATATATATATATATATACACACACACAGTGGAGAAACACTGTGTGTGTGTGTGTGTGTATATATATATATATATATATATATATATATATACACAGTGAAGATTTGCCGGTTGAAACACAAACTTTAATGAATTGTGAACTGTGAATGTCTATCACTGTGTGAACTGATTGATTATTATTAACATGAAAAAATCAATTTCTAGATTTTTTGAGTTTTATTCTGAATTTCAAACGTTAAAATTGATTTTTGAATTGGTTTTGAAACCCTGTTATTTTTTTAATTAACAAATGAATTTTTTCAATCTGTAACAAATGAAGAAATCAATTTGATTTTTGATGAGTATAATCTTCATGTCAATAAACCAATTTGTAAATTTTTGAAATTCGACCTTGAAAGGGGATGAAGAAAGATAAAACAATTTTTGAATAGTGACTGTAAATTTTCCAATTTCGACTATAGTAAACCAGATCTTAAGTAGATTTGGGCTTGCAAATACTATTTAAAAACCATTTTCGGGATTTTTTCAAATTTCGATTTTTTTAAGGAGTGTGAGGCGCTGTGGTTCAACTATCACAGCTAATGCCACCGTTACTATATGTGTGACTGGCTGCACCTGCCCCCGGTAACTTGACTAATAAACATAAAAAAAAAAGATTGACCGCTACATGTAATGCAAGTAACCATATAGTGCGGGCGAAGCTGCGATGGGGAGCTAGTATATGTATATATATATATATATATATATATATATATATATATATATATATAAAATCATATTCGTACATTATTTTAGCAAGAAGTATTTTCTGAATAAGCTTGCTTTCTCAGTTCATTAATCTTTCAGCATGAATTGTGCATGAAGAAAGGCGAATTTGTAGATGACTTATTGTCTGGAGACTACTGCACTTACAAAATCCCTGTCTATTAATGTAACTCCACTTTTTAAATAAGGGCTGCACCTTCAAACGCCAGGTGACGAGTGATTTAAGAGTTTCTACGTTATCAAACTCATTTCTTTCCTGAGGGGTGAATGTTCTTCGAAAGAATTTGTCTCCGACAACAAACATCTTCTTTAGAAACACGTTCTGCTTCAGGAGACTTTAGAAACTTCTCTGAAGATTTTTATATTTACTCAATGCCAGACGATTATTTAAACAAAAATCTAATGCATCATAACAAAATATTTTTATTTGATTTTGGTAGATTTTAGAGCGAGGTTAAACTGTATGTTCATAGGTGATGAATGAAGAAAACTTCTTGTTGCTTGTTGAATAATGGTTTAATGAATTGTGGTATTGAGAGTTAATGAAATGAATTGTAACATAACGTATAACTTGACATTTAAAAATAAAAAAAATATAAAATTAAATAAAACATTAAAGCTAACGTTCATCCGAACAAACAATGGAGTCCATCCGGACTAAGAACATGACGTGACCGCCTTGGATCAGATTCGACCGCCAAATGCTAGTATGAGCGGAACTCCCGGTGAGCGCTAGCACCCACGTAGATCGCAGCACCGGACGTGGAACGGAACATATTTGTTAAATTTATGTTTTATAAATATATAAATACTAAATTTTTGTTGTTTAGATCTGTAGAAATATCAGGTCTTAATTTGATAAGTGTTGTTTTATAACTGACCATTGTAAAGGCATTATAATGTAAGAAATTGTAATAGTTTAAATTTAGATGTTTTCTTTCCAAGGGCTAAACTAAAACTACTGTCGCATTAGGGGAGAACTGAAATCTTTAGCATTAAATATTAATTACGTAACTATACATCTAGCACAGAAGAGAAGAGATTAAACAAATTAATTTAAGGAACTGATAATGAAAAATAAATATAAAAAAAAAATATTTTACTGCATTTTAGAGTTAAATTTTATCAAAAGTGCATTTTACTATTATTAATAAATATAGATTTTAATCATAAAAAATGTTATAACATTAAAAATATAATTTATTAAATCGTGAATAGCAAACACGTTTTATCTTTTAAAAGAAATAAAAAGAAAAACCTAACAACACAATTGTAGAACTTTCCCGTTACCCGGTTTTTTTCTGGTGCACGGCTTACACTTAAATACACACATAATTTAATTTAAATATAATATTTTTTATACAACTGTATATCAGTGCTACACTGTTGCTCCTTGTGGTGACAGGGATTACTGTTGACGTAGTATATCCATTTAGCCACTAGTTTAGAACATTTCTAAGATGGGGTGCGATGTTGAAAAAAATATTTTTTTGCTAATGCTGCTACTTTCTCATTGCTAAAATATGTGCCTAAGAAAAGTAAGACCTTAATTAGGCAAAATCTTGAAATATTGAGAGTGACCTTGCTCTACAGTCTCACCCCCTTCATCTTTTACGTTGAAAATTTAATAGCATCAATGCCTCATGTACATTTTGATCAAGTTTGGTAAAAATCGGTCCGCTAGTTCTGGAGATATACCCACCGGGTTGGTCTAGTGGTGAATGCGTCTTCCCGAATCAGCTGATTTGGAAAGTCGAGAGTTACAGCGTTCAAGTCCTAGTAAAGCCAGTTATTTTTACACGGATTTGAATAGTAGATCGTGGATACCGTTGTTCTTTGGTGGTTGAGTTTCAATTAACCACACATCTCAGCAATGGTCTAACTGAAAATATACAAGACTACACTTCATTTACACTCATACATATCATTCTCATTCATCCTCCTAAGAATTATCTAAAAAAACGGTAGTTACCGGAGGCTAAACAGGAGAAAGAAAGAGAGTTCTGGAGATATAAGATGTGAGAACCGAACACACACATACGTACATACGAACATCCAGAAAATCTCCTTCCGGCTTTTTGATTTTTTGGGTTCCTTAGGTGTCAAAACATCAAGATCCATTGAAAACCGGATAAGCCCAAATTGGACCGATTACAATACTTTCCCTTCTACGGCTTTTTTTTTTGTCTTCAGTCATTTGACTGGTTTGATGCAGCTCTCCAAGATTCCCTATCTAGTGCTAGTCGTTTCATTTCAGTATACCCTCTACATCCTTCATCCCTAACAATTTGTTTTACATATTCCAAACGTGGCCTGCTTACACAATTTTTCCCTTCTACCTGTCCTTCCAATATTAAAGCGACTATTCCAGGATGCCTTAGTATGTGGCCCATAAGTCTGTCTCTTCTTTTAACTATATTTTTCCAAATGCTTCTTTCTTCATCTATTTGCCGCAATACCTCTTCATTTGTCACTTTATCCACCCGTCTGATTTTTAACATTCTCCTATAGCACCGCATTTCAAAAGCTTCTAATCTTTTCTTCTCAGATACTCCGATCGTCCAAGTTTCACTTCCATATAAAGCGACACTCCAAACATACACTTTCAAAAATCTTTTCCTGACATTTAAATTAATTTTTGATGTAAACAAATTATACTTCTTACTGAAGGCTCGTTTCGCTTGTGCTATTCGGCATTTTATTTCGCTCCTGCTTCGTCCATCTTTATTAATTCTAACTCCCAAATAACAAAATTCTTCTACCTCCGTAATCTTTTCTCCTCCTACTTTCACATTCAGTGGTCCATCTTTGTTATTTCTACTACATTTCATTACTTTTGTTTTGTTCTTGTTTATTTTCATGCGATAGTTCTTGCGTAGGATTTCATCTATGCCGTTCATTGTTTCTTCTAAATCCTTTTTACTCTCGGCTAGAATTACTATATCATCAGCAAATCGTATCATCTTTATCTTTTCACCTTGTACTGTTACTGCGAATCTAAATTGTTCTTTAACATCATTAACTGCTAGTTCTACCTTCTACGGCTATAAATTTGTTATAGCGCTAGACCGGAAAGTAAACATATAAGAAGTGTAAAGAGGTCTCATAGTTACAAGTTGAATTATGACCAAAACTAAATTAATGATGAAAATTAATTTAAATAATAGTCAATCTAAATTATCCCATTTAATTATTACTAAAATACTGTGAATTTTGAGTTATTTTTAAATTCAAAGTCTTACTGTAAGTACACAGGTCGATATGAAATTGGATTATTAACGTAGTAAATTATGATGATAAAATTAAAAAATAACTTCTTACTAACATATTTACCAATTAATATTAATAATTTTATTTTTCGTACTACGGCACTATCGTTTGTTCAGAAAAAAATCATGTAACGTCTGACATCCCCTCCGTGACTCACTACTAAAAAAAAAAACAAGAATGTAATTTATAAAACTATTTTAATTAGTTGAAAATCATGTGTCAGTTGAATAAATTGTCATGAATTGTATAGTCTTAGAAGTATAGTTGAAAAAATCATCTGACTATTCCTTGATTATCGTAGTTATTTTTGTTAAATTACAAAAACAATAATCAACTACAACATTTAAGATCTATTACCTATTTAAAACCTTATCCCATCACAATGATCCGTGCTTGATTAGCGCCCGAAAAAATATGTTGGTATATGATTACCTCCCTTCATAGTCTTATGCTACCCTCTAGTAAAAAAATGTTCAAAAAATTACAGTATATTAAAGAGATTTAACAGATTTTGACAAAAAAAAAGTTACGATTGGATATTTTTTATGCCTGTAACAACAAAAAAATTTAAACAGTACAAAAATTACGATAATTCAATTGCAGAATTTTTGCTCATTTCTACTGCGTTTTTTATTAGCGAAATTTTTTTTTTTGCTTTGTGTTTATGAAACATAGTTTGCTGATTTAAAAAATAATATTTTCAAGCAAATCGGTTGAAAATTGGGCAAAATATGATGAAAAACCCGTGTCATAAATTACAGATTAGTAACATATGTTCGTATAATTGAAAGTAGATCCAGAAAACTACGTTTTATAAAAATCCCCACCACTGAAAAGGCTATTCAGATTGACAAAAAACAATTTTTACTGAATACTCTTATTCATTACTAATCGTTATGTGTCACATGTTTACCAATATCATTTGTCAGAAAAGATATTTATAGGCCTCAAGTAAAAGTGACATATTTATGACCACAAATTCCTTTCTTTTTTTGTGTGCCGTATATCATAATTTATTACGTGTTGCAACACATCGAAATGTTGCTAGTAAGATAAGCTATTTTTGTAAATAATAAATAAATCCACAATCGTCATAGCAATTATAATACGCAAGTCATACACACACACATATACATACGCATAAGCACATTTCCGAGAAAAAAATGGTCATATTCTTTCTAGTCTAAATAAAACATTTCACATCGTATAAACGTCGTTCAAATTGTGTAATAAAACTGATTCCATTGTGAATATAAAACAAAATATCTGACATAGATGCCATATAAAATGATTTTGTAACAGCGTTATAAAACTGACGTCTAGTACAGGCAATTTGTCATCAAGACAGGCTGAATTTGAAAATCCTTACCTACCGATTGATATTTTTTCCATGCGTTAGGAGTGATGAGGGAAGCTTAACTCCAGATTTTTAACATCCCTCCTCCCGTAGGTTTTTGAAAAACTCGAAAAACTCAGCTCCAAAACGATAAGTCGTACAAGAAAATTGTTTAAATAAAAGTTTTCTGTTTTATTGAGATTACAACTTTTCCAAATGCAATACAGAAGAAAAACAATTTTTACCTCGTTTTTTCGAAAAACCGAAAAAAAAGTTTTTTACAACTTCAGCGCCACCTAGTATTTCAATTTCATATTATTCGGCATAACTTTAAACACATTAATTGTAGAGGAGAATGTCCACTACATTTTTTATTTGAAAAACCTTTCTCTAAAATGCATAGATTCAGAGAAAAACGCATTTAAAAAACTTTTTGAGTCTTTCAAAAATCTATGGGAGGGGCATGTTAAAAATCTGGAGTTAAAAGCTTCCCTCATCACCCGTAACATATGGAAAAAACATAAATCGGTAGGTAAGGATTAACAAATAAAAATACAAATTGACTCTACAAGCCGTACATAACCAGTTCCAAGACTAAATGATCTGAAAAGGTTTTAAGCCAAATATTTGAAAAAGTAAAATAGTATTTAATACCATAAGAAAACTGAACTTTTATTATTTATTAAAAGTAAAATTAAATATTATTGTATTAACAATACCAATCAATTTTTTTATTTATTAATATTACTTAAAATTTGGTCATTTTTGATAATACTAACTTTAGAATCATCGACTACTATTACCAGGTTGAAAATTCTTTAGCGGCAAAAATAGTGTTAGCTGAGTTCTGTGTCTTTCCTTATAAAGATAATAGGTGAAGTTTAGAGGATGTTGATTAGGTACGCAAAAATAAATCGATTGGTTTCTAATGCGGAACGGAATAAGCGAAAATATGACGTTTGACTTCCAAAATAAATTTTTTTGGTAGCAAGGAAATTGTTAGATGAAATTAGTCATAAACAATCAAATGGCGTGTGTGTGTGTGTGAGAGAGAGAGAGTTCAAGAAAAAAATTGTGATTTAAAACGCTTTGTTACCATTGTGGATCATAGTCCCTTTATATGAAATTAACAATGGTTAATAAAATAATAGGAGAATACGTTCATACTAGATAAATGCTTTACCGAGACCAAAATTATAACTTTAGTTTTCCTTTGGTGAAAAACTGTTGGAATGGTAGTATATGCACAAAAATTGACTGCAATATTTAAAAACTGCATTTGACATGTGAACAATTGGAAGTGTTTCTTTTATAGGTTTTATCGTTGAATTATTAGAAATTGTATTGGGAGTTTTTACTATCAATATTTTTTTACAACTTTAAACTATAGTCGTAAATTGTAAATATTTTTTATTGCTAATTTTTTAAAAGCTGAATTTTTTAGATTTTTTTGTTAAATATTTTATGGGACAAGCATAGTTAATGACTTTACCCGACCTGTTGAGCTATATCATGACTAATTTATAAATTAATTGTTTTAAAATAGAAAACAATCATAATTTTTTATGTGTTTCAATACATCGATATTTTGCTACTAAGATAAGTTATTTTTATAAATAATAAATAAATCCATGATCGTCATAGCAATTATAATAGACAAGTCATACACACACACAAGCACATTTCTGAGAAAAGAAATGGTCATATTCTTTTTAGTCTAAATAAAACATTTTACATCGTATAAACGTCGTTCAAATTTTTTTTTTTGTCTTCAGTCATTTGACTGGTTTGATGCAGCTCTCCAAGATTCCCTATCTAGTGCTAGTCGTTTCATTTCAGTATACCCTCTACATCCTACATCCCCAACAATTTGTTTTACATACTCCAAACGTGGCCTGCCTACACAATTTTTCCCTTCTACCTGTCCTTCCAATATTAAAGCGACTATTCCAGGATGCCTTAGTATGTGGCCTATAAGTCTGCCTCTTCTTTTAACTATATTTTTCCAAATGCTTCTTTCTTCATCTATTTGCCGCATGACCTCTTCATTTGTCACTTTATCCACCCATCTGATTTTTAACATTCTCCTATAGTACCACATTTCAAAAGCTTCTAATCTTTTCTTCTCAGATACTCCGATCGTCCAAGTTTCACTTCCATATAAAGCGACACTCCAAACATACACTTTCAAAAATCTTTTCCTGACATTTAAATTAATTTTTGATGTAAACAAATTATATTTCTTACTCAAGGCTCGTTTAGCTTGTGCTATTCGGCATTTTATATCGCTCCTGCTTCGTCCATCTTTAGTAATTTTACTTCCCAAATAACAAAATTCTTCTACCTCCATAATCTTTTCTCCTCCTATTTTCACATTCAGCGGTCCATCTTTGTTATTTCTACTACATTTCATTACTTTTGTTTTGTTCTTGTTTATTTTCATGCGATAGTTCTTGCGTAGGACTTCATCTATGCCGTTCATTGTTTCTTCTAAATCCTTTTTACTCTCGGCTAGAATTACTATATCATCAGCAAATCGTAGCATATTTATCTTTTCACCTTGTACTGTTACTCCGAATCTAAATTGTTCTTTAACATCATTAACTGCTAGTTCCATGTAAAGATTAAAAAGTAACGGAGATAGGGAACATCCTTGTCGGACTCCCTTTCTTATTAGGGCTTCTTTCTTATGTTCTTCAATTGTTATTGTTGCTGTTTGGTTCCTGTACATGTTAGCAATTGTTCTTCTATCTCTGTATTTTAACCCTAATTTTTTTAAAATGCTGAACATTTTATTCCGGTCTACGTTATCGAAAGCCTTTTCTAGGTCTATAAACGCCAAGTATGTTGGTTTGTTTTTCTTTAATCTTCCTTCTACTATTAATCTGAGGCCTAAAATTGCTTGTCTTGTCCCTATATTTTTCCTGAAACCAAATTGGTCTTCTCCTAACACTTCTTCCACTCTCCTCTCAATTCTTCTGTATAAAATTCTAGTTAAGATTTTTGATCCATGACTAGTTAAACTAATTGTTCTGTATTCTTCACATTTATCTGCCCCTGCTTTCTTTGGTATCATAACTATAACACTTTTTTTGAAGTCTGATGGAAATTCCCCATTTTCATAAATATTACACACCAGTTTGTATAATCTATCAATCGCTTCCTCACCTGCAAATTATGTAATAAAACTGAATTTTTTGTGAATATAAAACAAAACAACCGACTTAGATGCCATATAAAATGATTTTGTAACAGCGTTTTAAAACTGACGCCGTACATAACCAGTTCCAAGACTAAATGATCTGAAAAGGTTAAAAGCAGTAAAATGATTACCTTTATCAACCACAAATTTAGAGAAAAGTGCTCAGAAAATTACGGTAACATTGGATATTATAATACATTGACTATAGTTTTCCATTATTTAATAATGTATGTGTTATTTTAATAATTATTTAATGATTTTCGTTAACAATTTTCTATTTAAAAATTTTTGTGTCTTTTTGATGCTGCTTTGATATCAAAGTTTTGTTCATTGTTTCTCTGAATCCATAAAAAAAGAAAATAATATCTGTAGATTAGCACACGGGTATATGTCTGTGAGTATGTGCGTGTGCACGCGTGCGCCCATGCGTATAATGTATACCAATTGGAATAAATATGAATTTTTTAATTTATGGATATAAATGATATTTTGTTAAGCATGGGCTGTTGGTACATGTATATAATTAAAGTTAATATACAAAATACCGCTTACTTATAATTGAATTCGAAGCGTTCAAGCGTTTTCGTAATTAAATTCCATCTTCAGAAACTCTCATATTCGTCCTATTTGTAATAGTAATTAAAACTTTACATGGAAATTATAAACAATAGTGGTATTTGCTTAAAACATAACAGTTAGTCCTCATATGCTATAAAATAATGACAACGTAAACGTCAATTTGCTGATCTCAACTGTATTGTTAAAACTGATGTGGATCAGTTTGGCCAACATAATCTACTAGTACTATTTAATACCTGCTTGTATAATTTGCGTTTTAAAATATATCGGCATGACTAATAGATCATTTTCATTAAGAATAAAAGAGCATCTAAATTGTGTAAACAAAGGTTATACAAATAAATCAAATTTTTCTATACGTATTATAAATAATAACCATAATTATGACCCAGACAAATTTATTAACATACTCGATTACTCGAATAACATGTATACTAATATTTTTAAAAAAATACCATATATACTTAAATAATAAATTAATAAACGGACAGATGAAATTTTATAACGACGTTTTACGGAAGCAGGTATTAACTAGTAATAGATTATGTTGGCCAAACTGATCCACATCCATTTCATCACAGCTGTTGAGACCACCAAATTGAAACGACGTTTACGTTGACATAATTTTATAACATATAAATACTTATACTTATTTTTAAAAACAATTATAACATATCACGACCAATTGTTATGTTTTAAGTAGATACCACGATTTTTTATAATTTACATGTGAAGCTTTTATTACTATTACAAATAGGACGAATATGAGGGTTCCTGAAGATGGAATTTAATTCTGAAAGCGCTTGAACGCTTCGAATTCAATTGTTGATAAGCGGTTTTTTGTTTAAGAATATAAATGAATTGTAAAAATCAAAAGTATTTGGTAAAACTTACTGAAGTCTCATTCATATCTGATTATGATATGTTGTAAGTACTAAATTTCTCAATAGCCTTTTATATAGCATAGGATTTGTCCTAAATCATACAACTTTGAATGTAAATGAAGACATGTTATCGGTCAATGAAAAATTGCTGATTGATTATTTAGGCCAATAATAGATATTCTCCAGTCTTTCATTATTTTTGAGAAGCAAAATATATGTTCATAATCTGTGTGTATATAAAAGCAGTTAAGCTATTTATTTTACAATCTTTCATATTAATCTAATGTATGACCTTTCAGAAATAAATTGAATACAATTTTAAATTCACAGACGTTCCTTCATCTATGATCGGTAAGTTAACTGGTCGTTTGATGAATTAGTCTTTTTACATCGATGAACTACATAGTAGACAAGTTTGATTTTGAACGTTGTTTGACATTCAAAGGTGCATAAAATAAATTTTAAAAAGCAATTAAAACCACATTTACAACATGCCAAGATCCTGCTCGAATAATATTATTATAATTAAATTTCAGGTTATATTTATTTTTCCATTTTATTTCAAATACGTTTTAAAACACCTATTTATCGTTTTTTCTTTAATGATATTTAATTCTTGTTAAAAAACGTGTCTGTTTTGATATTTAGCTAAACGGACCCAATTAAACTATATCATATATTTAAAATGGGTGGTGCCATTAACACCATTCCTGTTGTGTATTGTTCGTGAAATGACAAAGATCTTCGGCCACACCTGAACTCCCTACGGTTATCCTCTTGGTTAAAGGGTTCAACACCAAATATTCACAATGATGAAATATCAACAACGTTTAGTTTTTTCCAACTAATTATTACAATTATACCATCTTTCATCGAAAGATCTTTGTTTCAGGGAGAGAGTAATATTTTTTGCTGTATGATGTAACGTTATAATTATAATGAAACGCTTATTAATAATAATGACTCAAAATAAAATGATATTTTATATTATGATCAGTACCAAAACACAAATCATTTTAAAAATTTTACTAAAAATTAGATTAAACTTTTCACGTTATTTAACAATTTTTTTGTCATTTTTCTGTTCCTGTATATTTAATTTTTGCATAAATTTTCAAATGCAAAATTTTGAACAGCATAATTTATTAATTAACATGTAACTTAATGAAACCATGTATTATTTAACCATGTATTTCCCTGATTATTGGGATCACTTACGAAATTTTTGTTAAAAAATACAGTATCTCTAGATTATATCATTGATACTGTTGTTATTTATGCGTAATAAGGTTGCAATTTCTACTGAAGAAAACGAAATTCTCGTCGATCTTACACAACATTAAAGTTTCAAACAAGATACTAAAAAAAAAAAAACATACAAGATTTTTCAAATTTCGCTTTTTAGAGTTGGCATCAAAAAATTGAAATAAACAACACCGATAAGCAGTCGATAGAGACGGCCGTGTTTTGTTTGCTCGTTCTAGTGCGTGCCTCTCCTGTTATGTTCTGTAGGTGCTTGTTCCTTTTTTTTTTCATAGGAGGAGGAAAAAGCTCTACTAGCCGCCGCCAGGCTCGCTCTGGAGGCAAGTGTGGGGCTCTCACCCGCTAAACTCCTCCCCCTCTAGTCACACAGGGGACAGACCTAATCCACATGGTATGTACACAGCCCCTGCGCAATCACCCGGGCGCTCTTGTCACCGAATTATAATAGCCAGAGCGACGTCCCCAGGGAATCATCGGCGAACGATGACACCGAGGAGCCCCAGCCGCCCACTCCCTAAGGCTGGCCGTCCATAGCGGTCCAGCCATCGGTCTCTCCGCTTCAGGTCAACTGCAATCTTTTAATCTGCCTGCCCCTCTCCACTGCTGCTTTGTTTCTAATTATGGCTGACACCGCAGTCGTTACTCTCGTCACTCAACATCACACTTATGATGTTATCCACATTTACTGCGCCGTGGCTCATGATGGCAGCCCTCAAGTCTCTCCACGTAGTGTATGAAAACACTACGTGTTCTATCGTATCCTGCTCCCCATAATCATAGCAGCATCTCGTGGTACTCCTACTCATACGATACAGGTAATCTTGAAAGAACCCGTGACCTGATAGAAACTGGGTGAACTCGTAATGGGTATCACCGTGCTTCCGCTCTGCCCAGGCTCCTGACGTCACTGATCAGCCGGTGTGTTCACTGTCCAGTCTCCGCCGCATTCCACCTGTCGTTCCAAGCTCTGAACATCTCATCGACAGCCACTTTCTCTCTCTCACTCTCTCTCTCTCTCTCTCTCTCTCTCCGAAGCAATAGAATGTTTCATTTCAGAAACTTGTTTGTCTCTAACTACAAATATCCACACTACAAGAAGTTTACTGTTAATTATTTTGCAATTGTCATTGACATCTTCGCCAGCTAAATATGTCGTGTATAAAATGTAAAATGCTATTTCTAAACGAAAATGAAGCTATTAAATGTAGTGAAAGCAAGAATTCGTTCCTTGCTTCATGTACCAGATTTGAAACTATGGAGAAATTGAAAAGGAAGAATGATAAAACTAAATCAGTGTGGAAGTGCGATAGGTGTGTTATTGTATCTGAAGGTAAATTTAGTTATTAGGATTCAGAATTTAATAAAATTAGATCCCGCTTTCCAATTTACGTGATGAACTTCTTTATTAAACAGAAAAATCGAAGATCTCTCCTTCTAAATCGAAATACTGAACAGAACATCTGAAGAAATAAAAATGCAAGTAAGAAATTATCCATTGAAAATAATGAAGTTGGTAAAAAATGTAATGAATTGGAAGAAAAGAATACAAAATTAACTCTCAAGACATATGGCAATTGCAACATGAATTACATTACCTACAGCAACTAATGAGAATAAATAACATCAAAATATCCCGAATTTTGCAGACTAACGGCGAGGACTTACGAATCTGTTGCTCATGCCATTCAAATAGAGTTGAAAAATGAAGAAGTGCTGCTATACACAGGATGCCAAATGATAAGAATTCCAGTTTTATTATCGTCATCTTTGTCTCTAGGAAAGTTAAAAATACATGGGCCTTAGCTGCGAAGAAAAAAAAATGGGTTAAAACAACGGAAATCAGCCCAGGATTGAAAGATAATAAAGTTCATATTAACAAAAATCTATCTCCTTATTACAAAACTGTCTTAGAAGCAGCGAGGATCTCAAGGTGAAGAAAAGAATAAACTGGCATTCGTATGGTTGCGAGACGGAAAGATCTTAATTAGACAATCGGCATCAGTTCCTGTGAGAAGAATATTAAACAAAGAAGATCTGTAGATTTATATTGGTTAGTGTAAGCGATGGATTGTGTGTACAGTGTTTTTTGTATTATTAGCCATAGTTATAATTGTTTAGACTGGTTATTTTCAAAAATTTCAGGAATAACTTATATACTTCTTCTCTGGGCCACTAGATTAGTTAATTCTCAATTATTAAAAATTATAAAGTGTAATATATTAATGAGAATATATCAATTATAAAGAATGAGAATTATAAAGTATATAGTGATAGTAGCAAATTGTTAGGGATGTAGGATGTAGGGGTATACCGAAATGAAACGACTAGCACTAGATAGGGAATCTTGGAGAGCTGCATCAAACCAGTCAAATGACTGAAGACAAAAAAAGTGATAGTAGAATATTTTTATTTTACCATTATAATGATACGTGCTTCATAAAAATGATGGAAATATCTTGGCGGTTATTTCTTGATTTTATATATTAGATTATTTTATTTTGTTTTTTTTTCTCTTTACTTTTACTACTGGTTCTTATAAACGATCTTGGTAATGAGATTTCTTATGAAATTTATGGTAAAATTGAGGTCGATGTTATCTTTAGATTTAATCCGCAAAGTTATTCTAATAATGGTGGAAAATTTTTTAATATATTGCAAATGAACATATGTAGCTTAAATACAATTTTGATCAATTTACCTATGTACTTCAAAATTGCAGTATTAGGTATGGTGTAATTTTAACGGAAACTTGGGAAACTGATCACAACCAATTTAATTATAATCTAAAAGGATATTTAGTTATGATGAGCTTGGTGTCTATAACAAATTTAATGGTATTTGTATATTTTTCAATGAAAAACTGAAGGTTAAAAGAATCTAATTTTGAATTACTCGAAGCTAATTTTAAAATTTGAGTATTGACAATCCACAAAATTTCACAAAGATTACTCATTCCCGTATATAGATCACCATTTGCAGTTGTGATACATTTCTTAACAGTTTGCATGAGTGTTTACATATGTTTAGGGAAAGTGATAACACTGTCTAAATCGGGGGTTTGAACATCCATTTAAATGGAATCATAAACGAAGTTTATGAATATTTCGGTGAACTACTATAAAACGGCTTCAAGTTATATATAAATAAACCCACTAGGGTGCAAGAAAATCTTATATCGACCATACATTCCTTAAGAATACTAATTTTTATTCTAAAAATATTATCGGATCGATTCTTTAAACTAAGATCTCCGATCATTTTGGCACTGCCCTCCACCTCGGAATGGAAAATATGATAAATAACAGTACTAAAGAGCAGTCATTTAATGAAGAATTAGATTATGGTATGCTGTTGGAAAAATCTTAGTAGAAAAGTGGGCGAATGTTTTTGGGTCATGCACAGATATTGATGAAACGCTAAATTCTTTGTGAATAAACTGACCGATTACATAGAAAATGTAACGCTTAAAAATTTACAACACACAAATATAGACGTTTAAAAAAGTGGATAACAATCTTTTTATTCACGTTTATAAAAAAATTCTTGCTAAATTATACAAAACTCTCCTCAAAGAACCTTTTAATGCAAATTTGAAATTTAAATATAAAAATTGCAAAAATTTATTAGGTGAACTGATTAAAAATGTAAACACGACTGTTATAAAAGTATAATTTTACAAGCTAAAGGAAACTGTAAAAAGACGTAAGAAATATTAAAATATTAAAAAAACAAAAATTATTCCAGAAATAGCCTTTGAAATTTTATTATACCATCTTGTTAAAGTAAGTAAGGAATACACTGAAAAGTTGTTAAATGCAAATATGTCTGTTATGCCTGATAATCATCAAACAAATGCGGATATGGCAAGTCACGGTCCTTATTTAACTCGCTTTAGGAATAATCAAATCTTGCAACTGCTATATATTTTGATCTATCGTATGAAAATGAATGAAATTTGGTACACGTATGTAACTTCGATGACAATCCAGCACTACGGTGTCGGAGTTTGATATGACCCGCCCTCACCCCCTACGCGCTCCCCTACGCTAAATTCATGCATTTAGTTGAAAATTTTCATTTCTCATGAACTATCGTATGAAAATGATTGAAATTTGGTACACGTATGTAACTTCGATGTGTAAAAATAAATATTTTTACTTTTTATTTAGTCTTAAAAAAAATACAAAAAAATTACAAAAATATATTTGATTACATATTAAAAATTATTTGTTAAAAAAGCATTTATTTAAGTAATATTAATATTGACATTAATAAAAAAAGGAAACAAATTAGAAAAACCCGCTAAAAAGTAAAAAATTAAAATTAAATCAAATTGAGAATTTTAAACAAAAAATTAATTTATTAACAGATATAAAAATGCAGTGAAAAGTAAAAAATAAATTATATAAATATCCAATAAATAAATGTAATAATTATTAAATTTTTAAATTAAAAGTAATGAAAATATTTAGTTAAATAAAAGCGTGGTGCAGTTTTTATAATTTATTTAAAACAACACAAATTTATTTTTACAACAATTAATCTTCATTTTCATTTTCAATAACGACGCGAGGAGGCGGAACGATCTGCTGGAACCTCTCCAGTTGAGACTGACTAGCTACAAGTAAAAATCTGGGAAAATGCACCCGCTCGCATTCTTTGTGCCTTTCTCACATAGCTGAAGTTCATTTTCGAATTCTGCTTGTAATCTAAGCGAAATTGAACGCACTCTTTCCGCTAAAAGTTTCATTTTATTTAATTATGAATTTTTATTTAATGAATTCATAATTACGATTACAATTATAATAATGGTAATAATTAATAATTTTTCAGATTACTGTCAAAATGTAATAACTTTATGCAAGATTTTTAACTCTTAAAGGTCGTCTTGGTGTAAATTACAACCATCAAAGAATTAAAACTGAGTTATTTTATTACAGATAAATAAAGTATATACATATACTAAACAACCTCATTAAACAAAAAAAAATATTTTAAAATACAGCAAATGTCTATAAATACTTATTCGATAATAAAACTGAGCCACGCTTTTATTTAACTAGATATTTTCATTACTTTTAATTTTAAAATTTAGTAATTATTATATTTATTTATTAGATATTTACAAAATTTAATTTTTACTTTTCAGTGCATTTTTATATTTGTTAATATATTATATTTCTTTTGTTTAAAATTCTCAATTTGATTTAATTCTTATTTTTTACTTTTTAGAGGGTTTTTCTAATTTGTTTCTTTTTTTTATTAATGTCAATACCAATATTAGTTAAATAAAAGCTTTTTTAAAAAATAAGTTTTTATATGTAATCAAATATATTTTTGTAATTTTTTTTTTTTTTTTTTAACTTTATTTTAATTTTAACCTCCACTTTTACCTCGTTTATAATTCATCAGTATTTTATATTATTGATCTTTAACTTTTTTTAAGATTAAACTGGAAAAATCATTTGTAAATAATAGACATGCCATACCATGTTATATATTTTTAAAGCAAAAACTATAACATCAAGAGCGATTTCATTAGTCAGTTCAAAAAAAAAAAAAGTTTATAGTACTTAAATTTAGTTAACCTTACTTACTTATAAGTCTATATAGCAACAATTTAAAAGTAATAATACAAATTAGAAGTAGTTTAACGTTATTATATTTTTAATGTCAGTGCTGAAATAATATCCTTTGCCTGTTATAACGGAGCACACTAAAGAGGGTGCCCTTCATAAACTACATTAGGCTATAAATTTATGTGATGATTTGAAAGAACAATCCTTAATTTAAAAGAGAAAGGTTAAAGTACAACGGTTTTAAGTTTAAACTTTTAACTAAAATAAATTTGCCCTTATTTTTTTTTGCGATCGAGTCGTGCATAAATCGTCACGGTTGCATTAATATACTGATCAAAAAAATAATTTTATTCTCTGATTAAATCAATTAAATATGACGAATAAGAATGTATTTTATTAGAAGATTATAGTTCGGTTTGTCTTGAACTGCGTTTAAGATGAGGGCGAGGTCCTGAAGGACAAATTTAAACAAGTATTTTTTACTATGTAAAATCTATGATCGTAATACATAGTAAATAGCTTACGTATAATTTATAAACATAGAAACCTTGAATTATTTTACTTACATAGTATCGTATGCTTAGCAATTTTTTCATAAAAAAAAAATTAAGAAAATTTTGTGTTAAAAAGTATAATAAAAAAGTCGTTGAATTATTCATTATAGAGAAAAATTAAATAATATTATTTTTTCGTAATACTACTTTGCAGAAAAGAAGTAGAGTACTTTTTCATAGATAGCTTAACAGTGTTAATATTTCTTAGCCTCGAAAATAAATACAAAACAAAAACCTTTGTCGTATAAAGGAATATTGAATACCTAAGATTGGATTTCTTCTAATAGTTACGAAATAAATTGTTTAACTTAAAAAAAAATGTATCAAAAAACAGTTATATACATTACGAAGTATAATGTAATAGATTTGCTATAAAAAAATAAATAATTTATTCGAATGGGTGCATAATAGTACATTATATTTGGTCATATCAGAAGTGGGTAGTTTTGCTATTCCACAGATAATAAAAGGAACAACCTCGATACCAAGTATAAAAAAAAAATAAAAGTAAGCAATCTAGAATGTATTGGTGATAATTATTTGAGAAAATATTTCTACACATAAAAACGATGTAAAAATTTAAGCTTTTGAATTATTATCTAAAAACATATTTTAACAAGATCGGTATATTTTGCCCAATTTTCAACCGATTTGCTTGAAAATATTATTTTTAAAATCAGCAAACTATGTTTCATAAACCTAAAGCAAAAAAAAAATTTCGCTAATAAAAAACGCGGTAGAAATGCGCAAAAAAATTCTGCAATAAAATTATCGTAATTTTTGTTTTGTTTCAATTTTTTTGTTGTTACAGGCATAAAAAATATCCAATCGTAACGTTTTTTTTTTGGTCAGAATCTGTTAAATTTCTTTAATATCCTGTAATTTTTTGAAATATTTTTCACAAGAGGGTAGCATAAGCCTAAGAAGGGAGGCAATCAGATACCAACATATTTTCGCGGAGCACTAATCAAGCGCGGATCATGGTGTAAGGTTTTTTATTTACATCTTAAAAGAAGGTTAAATTTAACTGGTTATGTTATACAAACAGTCGAGCAACCTTGACAGTTTTAACATAGTGGTTAACACCAACACCGAAGTTGAATTTTTAACATTGGGTATGATTAGCAAATAGATTGTGACCACTCGTTTAAGTTATGTACTAAAAATATCAGTAAGGACACCCTTCCAAAAATCTCTTCCCATCCCTATCGCCAAGCTCAAAAAACTTAAAAAAAAAAGTGATGTAACAAAACAAACACCTTAATTAATCTAAATCGGTATGCGTTATCCTTAAATGGCTCAACTAAGTTCTGAATTAGTTTCACTTCCCTACTTCACTGTTTGTGCTATTTTAATTTCTACCCTAGAATTACTTCAGTTCAGTGCTCTAGTTTTCCTTTTTTTTACAATTAAACGATCAAGAGAATTAATTCATTTGAACCACGACAAATGTTATATTTATTTAATATCTTCCTAAAAAATGAATTTATTTCTCGGATCGGCAGCAGAAAATCGTAAAATAGATTATTTTTTATAAGGTCTTTTTAAAAAAAATTCTTCATTCTCGAATAAAGAATTAAATAATATTATTAAAGAGAGCTAAACTCAGTAAATCGGTAAATAATAAGTGTAATAACATCTTACATATTTAGTAACGGAAAGTAATTTTTCATAATCAAAAAGCTTTAAAGATAAAATTCCCAGTGCAAAATAACGTACATTTATTCCAACTATAACTCACAATAGTCACTAGTATTTTAATTTATTAGACTAATCTCTATATATAAAAATCAATGTTGGTTTGTCTGTCTGTTCCAGCTTAACTCGAGGTCACCAGATTTGTCTAATATTTTGCACACCTACACTTTGAAGCCCTGCGGTGAACATAGGCTATTTTTTTTGAACTTCCGACATAAAGAAATTTTACAACAAAATTTAAAACACTTTATTTTTTCCTTAAAGCTTATTTAATTTTCAAAATGACTTTGATTTTCATGAAAAATTTAATTTTTAGTTAACATTTTTTTCAACATTGAATTGATTAATATTGAAAAGGGCTGAAGTTTTAACGTAGACTTATTCCTAAGTTTCAATTGATTTAGCGCACATGCAAATGTAATTTTTACGATTCATTCATTTACAATTTTTTACAGCTGTTTAAAAACATAAATAAATAGCTGCTTTTGTTTATCATGTGTGTGTTACTAATTTAAAGTGTATAAAGTATTTAACTGTAATATTTTAAATTCTGTGAACTTTTTTCAAATCATCATACCATGCCTAAAAGACATTCTACAATCGGAAGAAATACAAAAAAAGCACGTATGATGAAAACTGTTCGTGCGGTAGAGACTGAAGACGAAAGACAGTCAAGATTGGAAAGCGACCGAATACACACAGCCCGATCCCGTTGGAATGAAACAACTGAGTAACGGGAAATACGTTTAGAAAGCGACCGAATAATCACACAGATTAATCCCGCTCGACAAAACAACTGACCAATGGGAAATGCGATTAGGTTTGTGGGCGCAGCCCCTATGTCGGTAAATTAAAAAAAATGGATTTTCTGTTATTAGATAACGTATCTAAATTGCATGAAATTGTTTCTAAAAACATTAAGCTCTAACTTGGAGTAAAGTTGATAACGGAAAAAATTGAAGGGGACCTCCGGCGAAGCCGGGCCGAGCGGCTAGTAGCGGATAAATAACTTGCCGTTAATAGATAAGATTTTCCCATAAAAACCTTTTTAAACCCAGTTCCCGATGAAGTGAAATGAAATGAAATATAACGTATAAATTATTTACCCAGTTGTAGTATTATCTATTGCAGGAAAAGTATTGATAATTGATAATGACTTCAAGGATTTTTTTATTTCTTGATATTTTGAGCTCGCTTTATTCTAGAGTACAATAAAATTGTGTAAATATGTATTTTTATTTATATAAAAAATTTTAATTTTAAATACAACAAATACCCAGAAAGAAAAGCAATAATATTACTGCGATAATTTTTCATAGATATTTGATTAATCTTAACTTATTAAGTAAAATAATTAGTTTATGGTGAAGTTATCACTTGACATTAATTGATCGTTGGTTAGTAATTCCTTTATCCAGATGTCAGTAGGGAATGAAAATATTTTTAATCTTGTACTAGTATAACAACTTATCATCATTTCTATTGATTTATAGTATGTAAAACCTCTGCATACCGTTCAATTAAAAAAAGGTGCACTTTATCCAAATTACATTACTTTATTTTATTCATACTCTCTCTCTCTCTCTCTTTCTCTCTCTCTCTCTATATATATATATATGTATCACACTGATTAACTTAATTCACTTTTTTAAGTTGACAAATCTCGGCTAGTTACCGTATTTGTAATTTTGTTTTATAATAAAAGTATTTTGTTATATAATAAATTTGAATACATTATTTTATAATGTTATATTTCTAATATTTAATTACTCTTCTTGAGTTTTATAAATTAAAAAAAAAAATAATAATAATAACATCTAATACAATGAACTGTATAATCAGAATAGTTGAACTTACAAAACTAACTTATTAAAAATATATTCTGTTATAATTTAAGCTTAATGAATTCATAGCTGCTTTCCTAACCTTTAATCGTAGGCTAATGACCTTTTCTAGAGCTTCGTAAGTTGATAGAACAATCAACTTGGGTGGAACCTCATTACTGGATAGTCTCCACCCATCATGAGTATTGTACTATTGACTTAGAATTGAAATGCTTTTAAATTTTTTGCTTATTAAATATTTATTGAACTTCTGCTCGTAATGGTAAGGTTGTATTACAAATTTACCCTCTAGTAAGAACTGGAATTATTCCAGACGTTGATAAAATTCCAGGATTATTTACTTAAAAACATTTTAAATAGACGATCAAAATGTTGAAAAAATTATAATAATTCTTGAAATTGTTTTGAAATATATATTTGGCATTATTATTTTTTTCTGTTAACATGAAAAATAGTTGAGAACAACTTTTCAAAATTCTCTAACTGTTTAACAGTAACTCATCGATATCTTCTCATCTCTTTATTCGATTTTACAAAATATAATAAATCAGTATTCACTTAATATAAAATTTCACTACAATAAGTTAAACCGTTTTCAATAAAAAAGCCAAATATAGACCGGCACACGTATTTCTATAAATGCATGCAATAAAGAATGTTTAATTAACAGCATATTTAGCTAGAACGTCAAATGAGGGGAGGATTCATTTTTTATCGAAAAACTTTCCTTCCTTTAAATATATAATACACAGTAACTACGAAAGTATAAAATATTCAAAACAACAAAGACCTACAAGTATGAAAAGAATTACGAACAAAATGAGTAAAGAATGATAAAAAAAAGACATTATTGCAGACCAACAGGTAAAACTCATGAATGCTGAATAAGTATTATTTTTTATCTTACAAAACTCCGATTAAATTTTAAAATTCTTATTTCGTTACAACCTTAATTATATTCTAATTTATTTATTAATAAATAAATATATGTGTATATTTATTTAAATAATAGCTACGTATTTTTAAATAAAATATCCATTAAACCATAAGATTTGTCAACAGTTAACAATATTTAAAAAAAGTTTAAACCGTAACATTAGGTGACGTAGACTCTGTTCATATTATTACAGTTACTGCTGCAACTATAGTAAAATTTAATCTGAGAATTTCCAACTCTTTTTAAAAAAGTGGTTAAAATATATATATACATAGTAAAAATAAACCAGTTATTTTAGATTAAATTTTATCGGTAGGAAACAATGTATATAACGCTAGACATAAAAGAAATAGTAAGAAATTTGATTCCAATTTATTAACTGATGAACAATAGAGTAAAATACTAGCTTTATTTTTAATATATAAAAATAAACTACCACCAGTAATAAAAAAATCTGGCTAAGCGTTTCATATCTTTCACGGATTTGCTCTTGACAGATTTCTATTTTAAATACACCACACGGTTTTTAAATATTAATGATTTAATTATGCAATATTTAGAGTAAAAATGTGAAAAGATCAAAATATTCAGGAAAAAAATTAGGTCCGATTTGAGCCTTCTGATCAATTGACGTTTTTACCTTAAAAATTAAACAGTACTAAAAGTATAAGTATAAAAAAAGTAAATAAAACTCCTGGAAAAAGATTCGGATTTCAGTTCGTTCACTCCCTTGATCAAACAGTTTTCATCGTAAAACCTACACTGTATTTGGAATATAATTGTTAAAAAGAAAATATATATAAAATTTTAGGGCCCATTTCACCTCCTTACTTGACAGTTATAATGATTTGAAGGTTTTTTTTTTTTTTTTGTTTTTTTTCCCCTATTCTCCCCGACCGGATATCCATTTAAGTATACTCAGTCGGGGAGAGTGTCCTTCTACTCAAAGGGGGCGTCCCCCACCTACCGGCTTTACATCCGGCACGGCAGGTTGGCCCCCCCCGGTCTTGGATCTTTTGTTTTATTTTTTGCCTGCCTCTAATTCCCCGCGTTAGGGCCAAGGTCCGGCGATGCCGTCCCCCAGCCCCTCCGCAGGGAACCGGGTCTCGGTCTTTACGCCTATGCCTCTAACCGACGGTACCCACCCCACAAAGCGCCTAGACGCCCGCAGGGAGACAAACCGCAGGCCGGGACTCGGTCTTTTCTTTTATTCCCATCTCCCCTGGAGTTCTCCCCCTTCGCAGGAACCCGCATACCAGGGCATACGGGCCCTCCACGGAGAGACTGTCCACCCTTCCCTACTTAACTTAATCACAGTCTACCACCCTCTTCTTCCTTAGTTCTCAGGATCTCTCCAGCAAACCTTCTGAACCAGTCCCAGTTCTCTTGGTTTTGTACCATCCAATTAATTAGATTATCCGGTGTTAATCGATTTGTTATAATTACCCTCCTGTTTTCAGCCCATCTAGGACATACAAATATAGTGTGCTCCGCATTATCTGTTTCCTCACAATAAACACATTGTGGTGTGTCCCTTTTTCCAATTCTAGCTAGGTACTGCCCGAAAGATCCATGCCCCAATAATAACTGTGTCATATAGAAGTCGACGTTTCCGCGTCTACTTCCATACCGCCTACCTATATCAGGGATTAGTCTTCTAGTCCAATTCCCGACTCTTGAGCGTGACCATTCCAACTGCCATTCTTGCTCCAATTGAGCCGCTATCTCGTCTTGTGGTAGTCCCTCATATCTAAGCATCCTGCTTTTAATCTGCAGGTCTATTGGTAGAACCTCTGTTATTACGTAAAGCGCGTCATAGGACACCGTTCTGTAACTAGCGGCCACCCTCAACAGTGCAAGTCTATGCGCCCTTCTCAATTTTCCTTTATTCAGTTTAATACTAATTGTATGTCCCCAAACCGGGGCCGCGTATAATATCATTGATGTTGTTGCAGCAGTTATTAATTTCCTAGTTTCTATTTTTGGTGTTCCATGGTTCTGGAAGAGTCCTCTCAGAGCTGACCCTACTACATATCATATCGATGTGTCTGCTAAATCTCAAATTTTTATCGAGTATGACTCCCAGATATTTTGTCTCATTGACTTGCATAATTGGCTCTCCTCTGATATTCAAATTTATACCTCTAATAGGTATTTTGCCGGAAAGGGCAATACAACTGGACTTCCCTGGGGCTATCTGTAGTTGGCTTCTTTGTAACCATTCATCTATAATTCCTAATACCAGATTGGCTTTGCGTTCTAAGTTATCTACAGCCCTATCCTCAACGAGGATTGCTATGTCATCAGCATAGCCAATTGCAGTAACTCCTTCAGGATAATTCAGTCGGAAGACTGCGTCATAAAAAATGTTCCACAAGGTTGGGCCCAGCACAGAACCTTGAGGAACGCCACCAAACATCTGGAAAACTGCCTTACCTTCCAAAGTTTTGATCTCAAGAAACCTTTGATGTAGATAGTGATTAACTTGATTTATTAGATATTCGCATCTCATGCAATGCATCAATTATTGATGACCAGGGTACTGATCCGAACGCGTTCCTAATGTCCAGCATTATCACTAGGGGGATTTTCCTGGTCCTCCAGGTACCGCTCCTGCTATTTAAACCCCAATTTTTAACTTTCTCTAAGGCATTTATGGTAGATCGGCCTTTTCTGAATCCATATTGTTGTGGATGTAGACAGCCCTTTTCCTCAAGCTCTGCTCTAAGCTTGCCTTCTATCAGCCTCTCAACCACCTTTCCCATATTATTAATAAGAGTAATCGGCCTATATCCATTATTTACCCCCGCCTTGGGTATAAAAACCGTCCTGGCTGCTTTCCAGCAGCCAGGAAAATTACAGTTTTGTAGACCATAACTAGCCAGATCCACAATTTCCCAGGGTATTATTCCTGCTATAGCCTTGATGATGGCCGCAGGTATGCCATCCGGCCCTGGACTTTTCCGGTTTTTCAACTTTTTAATGGCCTCCATTACCTCTTGTTCTGTGAATCTGCCACCTTCACAAACAATTGTTTCCCTATTCAGATTTTCAGGTTTAGGGAAAAGAATCCTAACTTGTCGTTCCGCTTCCTCCTTACTCAACGTTGGCACCTGTCTACCTAGCCTTTTGGTAAATATCTTAAAAGCTTTCCCCCAAGGGTCAGTGTCATGTTCGTTACAGAGCTCTTGCCATTTGAAGGTTTGCTCATGTCTTTGTTAACCTTACTTTCGGGTGCCTTAGACGGGACGGGCGACCGGGGTTTTGTTATACTATCTAACCAGATGCCATCATCCGATTATTAATCACATGACACATTTTTTTTTTGTCATCGGTCATTTGACTGGTTTGATGCAGCTCTCCAAGATTCCCTATCTAGTGCTAGTCGTTTCATTTCGGTTTACCCTCTACATCATGTATCCCTAACAATTTGTTTTACATATTTCAAACGTGGCCTGCCTACACAATTTTTTCCTTCTACCTGTCCCTCCAATATTAAAGCGACTATTCCAGGATGCCTTAATATGTGGCCAATAAGTCTATCTCTTCGTTTAGCTATATTTTTCCAATTACTTCTTTCTTTATCTATTTGCCGCAACACCTCTTCATTTGTCACTTTATCCACCCATCTGATTTTTAACATTCTTCTAGAGCACCGCATTTCAAAAGCTTCTAATCTTTTCTTCTCAGATACTCCGATTGTCCAAGTTCCACTTCCATATAAAGCGACACTCCAAACATATACTTTCAAAAATCTTTTCCTGACATTTAAATTAATTTTTGATGTAAACAAATTATATTTCTTACTGAAGGCTCGTTTCGCTTGTGCTATTCGGCATTTTATATCGCTCCTGCTTCGTCCATCTTTAGTAATTCTACTTCCTAAATAACAAAATTCTTCTACCTCCATAATCTTTTCTCCTCCTATTTTCACATTCAGTGGTCCATCTTTGTTATTTCTACTACATTTCATTACTTTTGTTTTGTTTATGTTTATTTTCATGCGATAGTTCTTGCGTAGGACTTCATCTATGCCGTTCATTGTTTCTTCTAAATCCTTTTTACTCTCGGCTAGAATTACTATATCATCAGCAAATCGTAGCATCTTTACCTTTTCACCTTGTACTGTTACTCCGAATCTAAATTGTTCTTTAACATCATTAACTGCTAGTTCCATGTAAAGATTAAAAAGTAACATATTTGTGTATAAAAAACAGATGCAACAAACTAGGACAGTACAATGACTAGTACACTAGAGATAGCAACTGGGGAGGGGTAAAATTTTAGCTCACGTATTGTACAACATAACATTTTTAAAAACAGCTGTTACTTCAAAAACAGATGAAGTATCAGAAATTATTAAAAAATTTAAATCAGGTCCAAATTTAAACATAATACTAGATTCAGTTAAGTTTCCAATCTTAAAAATTAAAGTTTAAAAAATGTATATTTTAAGTATTGGCTACATTCAGCACCCTTAATTTAGGGAATTAAACGTTATTCACTAGTGTAATCATTTATTTCAACAAACTAGCTCTTCTAGGCACAATTTTATTAAAAAAAATAAGTTAACAAAAAAGAAAAATATAATATAATATTTTAAAGGTGAAGAATAAATTTTGAGAAAATTTTTTATAAAAATATTCACATATAGGTTAAGCTTAATAAATTATCTCAAGCAAAATTTTCTCTCAATTTAGTTCCCCCTGCAATAAAAGCTAAAATCAGAAAAATAAAATTTCCAAAAAAAATATATTTTCATTTTAGAGATCTGGTATCTATAATTTAAAAAAAATGTGGAGATTCTGTTAGCATTATACAGAGTGATTCAGGAGGATAGGGCAATACTTTGACAACTCATTCTAGAGGCTAAAAATAAGAAAAAAGTTCATATAAATGTAGGTACGAAAACGCTTCGTTAGCGAGTTATACAGAATGAAAGATTTCATTCGAGTTTCAGTTCCGCCGGATAAATTAAGGCTTTCTGAAATTCTGGAAAGGTCAATTAAGGAAGAAATTCAACTGTTTCTTATGGATTTTGAGATGGGAAATCGAAAAAAAATAGATCCCAGAACTGTATCTTTCTTAGATTCTAAGATATCCCATGTAAAACGCCAAAAATAGGGCCAAAAAAACATTTTTTTACGTTTTACGTACGATAACGTTGTTAAATTGGCAATAAATCGTACATATTTTAAAAAAAATTGTATAGAATTTAATTATAAGAAGATTGATGTAAATAATGTCAACAGAAAACAAATAAAATTTTAAACATGTCGATTTTTATTAACAACAAAACAGATTAATTTTTAGCAGATTGAAAAAACTTTGACAACTATAAGTTGTCAAAGTCAGGAATACATTGTAAACTAAGGCGATCTTTCTCACGCTCAACTAGGTTCTGATGCTGCAGGTAAAAGGGATAAGAGTATATAAATACTCCGGGGAAGACCAGTTGACAATCAGTCTAAGAGACACGTTATGATGTGAGGCTGCGAAATGTCAGACAGCGAGAGTATTCTGTACACGAAAACAAGAAATGGTTCGGTGATACTATAAGACTATAAGTGAAAGAGATAATGTACTAAATTTCATTCATAAATTACTAGGGTAATTTCATTTGTGAACAGCAAAGGTATTTGCAGTAAAAGAACTTTATGCTTATTTTATCTATTGAACTATTGTTCATACAAGACTAGTAGTTAAAAGTATTAAGATTAGCGGTTAAGCTAATGTCTTATGTCAATGAGACTGACTTCTGCTTTTCATTAATTATGTATATGTGAATAAATTCTGACGATTACTTTAAATTATATTTTGTGTGTAATCACTATTTATTATTTTTATTGATATTTATTATTATTATTATGGTGGTTGTGATTACTATGATTATTATTTGTTTTTTTATTGTCGTTTACTATTATTATTGCAACTGTGATTATTATTACTATCATTATTAATTTGTCTTGTTTTACTTATGTTTTTAAACCGATAAATTGTAATTATATAAACATTTTCAATTGTCAACCTTTCAATATCGTGATCGAGCCACGAACACGCGACAATGTCTATTTGAAAAGAAACAGTCAAGTAATACTCATTGGAAACACCCTAACATATGGAAAAAACATAAATCGGTAGGTAAGGATTTTCAAATAAAAATATAAATTGACTGTACTAAAAAGATTTATCACTCCTTTATAATTACTTATTAAAAAACCATTAGGTGATAAACGAAAGCTCTAATATTGTTTTGATAATAAATTAGTGATTGTTGTTGGCTCACTTAGATGAAATTTTTAATTTCTTTTCTGTTTCTGTCCATAGAAATTAACAAAATACCCAAAAATTTCAAATTAAAATTAATGTTTATTTTTTGGAGCTTTTTTTAATATTTTCATTAATTAAAATTGTATCCTATCATTTGTAAAAGTTATCTTCGATCAATCGGAAATTGAAATAAGTATGCAAACGACTAAAGAATTACTTTTTCCCAATAAGAATATTTTTTTTTTTTTTTTTTTTGTCTTCAGTCATTTGACTGGTTTGATGCAGCTCTCCAAGATTCCCTATCTAGTGCTAGTCGTTTCATTTCAGTATACCCTCTACATCCTACATCCCTAACAATTTGTTTTACATATTCCAAACGTGGCCTGCCTACACAATTTTTCCCTTCTACCTGTCCTTCCAAAATTAAAGCGACTATTCCAGGATGCCTTAGTATGTGGCCTATAAGTCTGTCTCTTCTTTTAACTATATTTTTCCAAATGCTTCTTTCTTCATCTATTTGCCGCAATACCTCCTCATTTGTCACTTTATCCACCCATCTGATTTTTAACATTCTCCTATAGCACCACATTTCAAAAGCTTCTAACCTTTTCTTCTCAGATACTCCGATTGTCCAAGTTTCACTTCCATATAAAGCGACACTTATAAGAATATAAACAATTAAATTACTTTAAAAAATTTACCAAATTGTAATTCATTGATGGTTATATCAATTGTCGAAAATAATATAGCGATCAAGGAACAAATTTCATCTGCGCCACATTTTTCTTATATAAATCAAATTTTCTTCATAAAATAGTCAGATTACTTATTAAATAAACTAAATAATCACTACATTAGCGATCCAGGGGCAGAGATTGATAGATATTGATTATATTGACAGAAATTGATTAAATTTTTAGACAGATGTAAAAAAAAAGGCAAACTGTTTAAAGAAGACTATTGATACAATTCTAAGAATATTAAACATAATAACGTTCTTTATTTATTCTGACCCACTCTTATTATTTAAAAAATGTTTATTTTAAGTAATAAATTCATTTTTCAAATCTACAGTCTTTTTAATTTTTGTTTAGTTATAAATTCATTAATTCATCAAATTATGAAATAAGTGTTAGTTTTATAAGAAGAAAGTTCTTATATGTTTTTACTTGACAAGGTAAACGGCACCTGTTTTATGTTGGTTGGTTTTTTATTTATTTTTCTACATTCCATTTATTACATAATTTCTTTAAAATAAAAAGTAATTACTTTAAATAATTAATTAATAATAATTATTATAAATAATTACTTCAAAAAAATTGGGACTTACTTGAAGAAGAAAATAGAACTTCTTTTATCTTTTCCATTTTTTATATCGGTAAAATTGTTATGAAAAAATTAAAACCTGGCTGAATACTTGAAAGTCGATTTGTGAACAGAATATTTGAGTAGCTGGTTGTCATCTTAAATTTATATCCTTCACATGAGCTCTCGTTTATTTTCAGTTTTGAAATATGAATAAAGATACAAACCTAATTTTTCAGTTAAAAATGGTTTAAAGGGAAATCTCGTTATAAATTTTCATCTAATTTCGCAATAAGCATCTGTATAGAACTTTTATTTTAATTTCAATATTTAAAAATATCCTCGAGAATTAGCGAATCCAAAGTTTTCCTTTTTCATCTTTTTGGATTGCGCGCTGGATAAACTAGCACAGGAACCTAATTTCCGCTTCGTTTACCTATCGCCTACTATTTATGCACCTTTTGATCGATAGTTTTTTTCTAAAACTTGTCTTTTCTTTGTAGCTGTTGAATTCACAATACCTCAAAAATAAGGTAACGAAATCTATAAATTTCATTATGATAAATAAAATGTTATTCCCTTTGTATTCTCTACGCTTATTGAGCTCGTTTATTTTAATTATGTATACATAATTTATACCCATGATGCTGTTTTCACTCCATTATACAATCATCAGTAATAGTTTTAAACTTTCCTTTAACTCGCATTACCGTCTCAAGTTATTTATCTAAAGGGAAACGTCCAACATCTATTTTCTGCATGAAAAAAGCCATATCCTACCTTTCATCAGAGTCTTGTTAGCTTATAAATTTTTCATGTTTTATCTCGTCCTGACAATTATAATTTGTTATTTTTTGGTCTAAATTTTTCAATTAATTGAATTGATTTCCCAAGACAAAAATATTGAAATTTTTGTTCACAATAATTAACATTTGTAACCTTAGCTTATTAAGTAGAGTAATTAGTTTAGGTGGAAGTCGTCAGTTGACATTAATTGATCGTTGGTTAATATATTCTTTATCCAGATGTCAATAGGGATTGAAATTATTTTTAATCCTGTGCTAGTATAACAACTTACCATCATTTCTATTGATTTATAGTACGAAGCTCGGCTGAAAAACTTTGCACATTACCGTGCTACACGGAGGCAAAAGGTACTATCGAGTTGGACGTGGCAGCACATAATAAATAAAATACCCCTCTACAAATCTGCGATAATGCGTTGAAATGCGTTTACCAGTTTTTTTTCAGTAGCAGTTAAAATGGAGTCTAGTACGGCCAATATGTCAACACGTTAAAACAGCGAGCCGTGATCGAATTTTTAACAGCGGAAAATATGAATCCTACGAATATTTTTCATCGTTTAAAAATCGGTTTACGGTAGTGAAACTGTTTACAGGGTACTGTGAATAGGTGGGCGTTGAAATTTCGCGAATGCGAAGCTGGTAAAGCATCAAATGAGAACGCATTTTGCAGCAAACGACCAGTTTCTGTGAATGACAAGAAACATCGAAAGGAGGTGGACGATTTGCTTCAAAGTTACCGGAGAATCACCCAGCAACGCATCGATATTCAGTTAGGCATATCTAAAGAACGAGTAAGCTTTATTATCGATTAATATCGATAATAGATTTCGATTAATTTCAGCTTTACGGCAATTGGGTTACCGTAAAATCTGTTCACGATAATTACCGCGCAAACTCCCTGCTGGCTCTCCGCAAGCTGAAATTTGAGCCTATTCCGCATCCGCCATACTCGTCGTATTTGGTGCGACTTCCACTTTTTACCTCATGTCAAGAGGAATCTCAAAGGTAATCCATTACATCACCGACAATGAAGTTGAAGGAAGCTGTACTCACTTGGATTCGAGAAAGACCGCCAGAATCTTTCAGGGACGGAATAAAAAAACTTGTCAAACGTTGGGAAGTGTATTAGTAAAAACGGGAATTATACTGAAAAGTAAATAATGAATTTTTAGTTAAGTTATTGCACTTTTATTCATTTTTTATTTCATTCCAATATCTCTTTTTCATTCCCATATTACGCATATATGTGCAAAATTTATCAGCAGAGCCTCGTATGTATAGTCTGTGCATACCATTCAACTAAAAAATAGGTGGACTTTATCCATATTAAATTATGTTATTTTATTGATAATCTATATAGATGAACAACTTAATTTACTTATTTACGGTGAAAAACTCGGCTAGTTATTGTATTTAATAATATAATAATTAATTACCAGGATTTCAAACAGACAAATATTTTGTTAAAATAAAATAGATTTGAAAACATTATTTTATAATGTTATATTTAATTATTTCTTCAATTTTATAAATTAATATCATCTAATTCATTGTATAACAACTGTATAATCAGAATCATTGGACATGGATAAAAAAGAGCCTATTTTAGTGTAATTAAAAGAGAACGCCAATACGGTTTTTACGTGTATTGCGGGAATTACTATCAGAGCTCCAAACAAAAGATTGTAATTTTATTATAATTGGAAGGCAAAATATACAGGAACGTCAAAATCGACCCTTAATATATACAGTTTGATTCTTTTAGAAATGGTTTAAAGAGTAAACCGATGAAATGGATTTACACAATTTTGGAACTATCTCCTGGAAAATTTAAACAGGAGTATGAAATATAGAAGTCTCTATTCTCGTACACGTCTATTTTTCTTCGTATAGTTTGGTGCACCTCTTTTTATCCCAGAACTGAGGAAAAAACCCTTTCTTATCGTAACCTATTTCATTATAAGGAAATCATGAAGGTTTCAATGTGTTACCTTTTTCTGTCTCAGCATCCCATTTAAATCTCTTAATAATCAATCAAAACAAATATTTCTTACGTTTTCTGAATACGTTTTGGAAAAAAATGTGATAAATAACAGCTTTTCTCCATTCATCAAAATGGAAAATTATTTTCTAGCGATAGGGTGATTATGCCATTTCCATTTAAATATACGAGGGATATTTTTTTTCAAGGTCCGATCGGTCGCGAAATAAAAACCCGCGCAAAAATCGGATGAACCTTTGCGCAAATGTGTTGCACAGCGTCTCTAGTATGGCCTTCAATCACGCCGCGTCACTTCGTTTAGTTCTGAACACGCAGCTAGCATGTAAACATGTCTACATCAGTAGCATCTCCCGCCAAGTGTGAAGTGCGTGCGGTAATTCGATTTCTTCAGGCTGAGAGGTGTAATGCAGCTGAAATTCATCGACGAATAAGTAATGTGTACGGTGAAACTTAGTAATGAGTAACAGCAAAGTGCGACAATGGTGCAGGAACTTTAATGCAGGACGTACAGATGTTCATGATGCTGGCGGTCAGGGAAGGAAGCGAGTGTCAACCGATGATCTCGTTGAGCGAGTGGATTAGGCAATTCGAGAAAATCGTCGGTTCAAAATTTCTGTATTGAGTGATTCGTTTCCTGAAATTTCAAGGTCAGTTCTTTACATCATTGTTCAGTAACGCAAACTGTGTGCGAGATGGGTTCCCAAGATGCTGTCTGACCATCACAAAACAATGAGAATGGACGCCTCCCTAACGTTTCTTCAGCGCTATCACAATGAAGGAGAAGATTTTTTGAACAAAATTGTCACAGCGGACGAGACATGGGTCCATTTCGAAACTGAAGTAACAAAAGAACAATCCAAACAGTGGATACATTCTCATTCTCGCAGTAAACCAAAGAAGTTCAAGCGAACCTTCTTCAACAGAAAGTGTATGGCTACTGTGTTCTGGGACCGGAATGGAGTTCTCTTTGTGGAATTCGTGGAACGTGGCACGACCATTACTGCAGCCTCATACTGCGTGACTCTTCAACGTCTACAAAGGTCAATTCAGAATAAGCGGGTAGGAATGTTCTCATCAGGCCGCACACTGCAGCTGTAACAAAGAAGCTCTTGCAGCGTTTTTGTTGGTAAGTGTTTGATCACCCACCATACAGCCCGGACTTGGCTCCATCCGATTTTCTCCTCTTTGCTCACGTGAAACGCTGGCTAGGAGGACAACATTTTGGCACAGACATCGAGCTGCAGACCAGCGTAGAAACATGGATGAAGACACAGGCGGCTCCGTTCTATGACGAGGGTATTGGAAAGTTGGTACCACGCTACGACAAATGTCTTAATCGGAGTGGCGACTACGTAGAGAAATAGCGTAACTGTGTAAGTACTTGTTAGAAATACATTTTTTTTATTTTCACTGTGGTTTTAATTTCGTGACGATCGAACCTTGAAAAAAAAAATAACCCTCGTAAATCGTTTTGTATCCCTTTTTAATCCCTTCCCTAGTAGCGGGCGGCAAAAAATCCCTTCGTAGTGAAAGTTTATTCCCTAAAGATTAAAATTTACAGATGATACGGAGTTTTTACAACTTTCAAGCCTTTTTAGATAAATCCCCTTGGGACTGCTAATCAGGTTAATTTTGATATTTTCTAGACTCTCTTTTATAACTTATATGGCAATTTTCAGATTTTACGTAGCTAAAATTTTGGAGGAATAGTAGAGAGTGAATCTGTGACGGTTTTTTCATAAATGTTTAGGAGTGACTGAAAATAAGCTCCATAGCAGTATTTTATTCTCTAAGATAAAAACATCTACTAAGTTCCAGTTACTAGTTCTTTCGATTCCAAACGGCTTTTCAATGACAATTTATTTTAATCATTTAATAACTACGGTAGGAGTTGACAAGCTATTAAAAATTCTATGCCGAATTAATGAAGTTATTCTATATGTCAGAATGTATTTTAGACGCAGAAATTCGTTGTTGACGGGAAGGTTATTACCTTTTTTCGCCTTGTAATTTAAATTCTTTGTCGACTGAATTTATCTCACAATTGTTACCGAAGTATTTGTTTCATTAATCCTTGTTAATATTATATTTGGTTGTGTTATTTACGCATCAATGTTTAAATAAATCCAATTATAAGATTTTTAGAATAATTTCCAGTCATTCATTGGATACTTCCTGCTTTTAATGCTCACTTCTATAAGTAGGATAAAAATTAATTACTTTCTATAAACATATAACTAAAATGTTTGTTTAGAAAATATATTTTACAAGAAGAACATGATTCTTTAGTGTTTCTAAAATTCACAAATTTGATTTTTAAAAACAAAATATGCAAGAGTATTTTCTAGTTATGTGAAAAATAAATTTTGATTTTTTTCTATTTAAAATAAACAAGTAAAGAGTTAAAAATCTTTCCAAAGAAGGGTGCGAACAAAAAAAAAGAGATTTTTTATTACAAGAGAATAACATACATTTCAAGTCACGCATAAATATCAACAAATAACTCAGGAATATTTTGATAAAACTGAACTTATGCTATGTTTTAAAATATATGAATGTAGTTAATAATTAAAGTTTCAATTAAGTTTAGAAGTTAAACATATACGTATGCAGACAATTTCACTAATTCTACTACAAAAAAAGAGATAATAATAACAATAATAATTAATAAATACAAATGTGATCGTGACTACTCTGTTAAAAATTGTAGAGAAGTACACTTTAAATTTAGTTGGAAGTAATCCGGCAACAGAATTCAATATTCAATATGTTATTTTATACAAATACTTTCTACTTTCTATAAGTATAAAATATTCGTGATAATGGACGGGTATCCACTAAATCATATACCGTAATCTTAAGATTTGTATCTAATTTTTTTTTTGGAGAAGGCTATGTGTATCTGCGTGGAGAAAATGTATGGTTAGATAGTACTAGGGTCAAAGATCATCATGATGTATACTTCTGTTGTATTAACATTACACGAACTTCAAACTATCAGTTACTGAATTTAACTCGTTTTAGTGACAGCTAGTTTATTAATTTACCTTGCACTATCGTAGTAGAAAAATAAGAAAAATATACTTATTAAAATTATTTAACTGAAAGAAGTTATAAAGATTATTATTTAATACAACAAATAACTTCAGCGGAGGTTTTTTATGAAATCATCCTTCTGTTAATATAATTTCTCAATTAGAATATCATAACATTTCATTTTCAAATATTGATTTTTGTTGTATTTAAAGTTATTGTCATTTTATGTTACACCGGATTTTTTATTATTAGGTGATGCTAATCAGGCTGTTGAACGTTTATTTTGTTTTATTTACTTTTATGACAAGTTAATTTCATTTAAGGATATTTTCTTGACACGTAATTTTAAGCTTGAAATCGGTTAAATTTTAAGTTATTTCTCATTAAAAACGTTTAATTTAATTAAACTTAAATTTTTTTCTGTTCCGGAAAAAACATAATCAACCTACGTGATAAATAAAATTTTTGAGAGAAGATTATGTTTGTTTTATAAATTCTTATGGCTTATGATATTAGATTATTAGAATAAATTATTATTTGTTCTGTAATTTATATACATATCTATTTTCTAAATCCTTTTTATTATTTATTACATTTATATCATATAAAATGTTTCGTTCACATGTTTCATATCAGAAATTTAAATTTAGGTATTTCATTCTGAATAAAAAAGGGTAATTTATTTGTGAAAGTATTGAATGCTCGAACTATAAACGTTAATATAATAAAATTAACCTACGACTATTCACACAAAGCTTTCGTAAATCCTTTGCAAGTGAAAAAATGAATAACAGTAATAGAAACAAGTGGGCTGATATGTACTTAGCATCAAATCACTACAAGCCGATTTCTTAATGTATAAGTTAGTTTTTGATTAGCAGGAATAAACAATTAAATGGAAAGTAAAAGTAATCATTGATTATTCAGCGTGCCCTTGAGTGAGAGTAAAGATGATCTGTGACGATGCAAAATTTACAACATAAACAACGTTAATGAATACTTCCTGAGGACTATGACGAGAAAATGTGACTTAACAAATAATAATGTTTTTCATAAAAGGAAATTAAATATTTAGTTTAAATGAAAGCCGATGATGAACGCTTGAGTTGAGCTGCTAAACGAAGCGTGAGGAACGCGGAAGATGCTTGTCTGATCCATTCAAAGCGTTAACAATAATAGTAGTACGAGTAATGTTAAGATACAATCCGCACGGATAGCTGCGGGGATTTTATCACGTAATATATATATATATAAAACATTTAGATTCTTCTGGTCAGCATTTGTGGACCCGGTTTATATCTTGTTTGCCTTCACTGTCCTCCCATCAAATTACCGCGGATCATGCAAACAATTTGTTCCGTATAAAAGAATACACATAAAGGAGTTACAATATATGTGCACTCACACAATGAAGTGAGAGTAAATGGGCAACGATTTAATGAAAATAGTTTCTTAGTATGTTCTCATGTATAGCTCCAGTTATTGGCATAAAATAGGCTAGCAACTCATGGCACGGCAGCTCAAATAAAAACAAAAAAAAAAGCCCTTTTCCAAAGAAAACCACATATTTTTACTATTTAGTGGTTGTTTATAAAAAAAATAATAAATACCAAAAATGAAAAAAATGTATGAAAAATAAACAGATTGTAATTTGAAACCATTTGTATATTCTATTCAAATTGCATTATTATTTGGATTGTATCATTACTCAATAATAATATTTATTTTGTGATTAAATAAATGATAAATAAATTATAAACGATAAGTAGCAAAAAATTATAAATATAGGATTTTTTTTAAAGATATTAATATCTTTTAAAAAAAACTCTATTAATTTTACGCTCTAAAAGTTAAAATATTCTAATTATTACAGAATAATATTTTTCAATTACTCAGATATGAAAATGAATAGAAATCACTCTAGCTATATAGAAACATTTTTATCGTAATACATTGTCTACACTCTCGGCAAATGATATATATTGTTTGAGCATATAGTTATGTTGTTCAGAAATTTCAATCGTGGTCCATGAACTCAGTTTAACTTAATGCAGATAAGAAAGATTTATTTTAGTCTGTACTGTCTCCATAAATATTTAAATATTATTTGGTAAGTAATTTAGGGCAAACGAAAGGTTTGCCCCAAACCTTTAGTATCACTATTCATGTTGCCCCTGAAAATTGATTAGCTGTAAAAGAAAGTATTAGTAAAAAAACTTTGTGAGTCCCCTATGTAATTATTGAGCACAATTCAGGACCCGTGTTCTAAGTTAGAACCCATCAAACCTCAGTTGAAATCAATACTATGAACCATTTTTGAGCGTATTCAGATGAATAAAAAAAATCTTTAATTTTTCCTGTTTAATAGAAATTAAATTTTATTACGTTACATTAGTCTTTATTACCATAGTTTAAAATATATAGACATATTGCTATAAGTAATATTCAGAAATTCTAGAATACTCTCGTTCTGACCCATATATATTATAAGAACTAGCGCACGCGAAATTCTCACTGCAATTGTGATAAATGGAATATTGGCCTATATATATTTACGAAGGGTCTTTCATTTTCAGCGCAAGAAGTAAAATTACAATAAAACAGAATGTATGTGCAATATGACCAACATGTTTTTAAATTTATTTTGAAGTTTATAACATAATAGTATCTTCGAAAAACAAAATTATTGGTATGACCTCCACGGCTTTTCTCGAAGACACCAAGCCTATCAATAAAATTTTTAATTATTCAATCACGCTTGATTCAACTTGAATTCGTCTAATAATGAGTCGAATATATGTTTTCAAGTCATCAATCTTTAGTGGTTTACCTTGCAACTTAACATAATCCCAGAGAAAAAAAGTCTAAGAGAGTTAAACCTCACGATCTTGGAGGCCAATTGGCTTTGCCATATCATGAAATTATTGAATTACCAAAACTTATGACGCAGTAACTGAACTGTTTCGGCAGCATTGTGGCATTTGGAACAATTCTGTTGTAATCATACCTCCTCATTCAAATCAGAATTTTTCAAATTTGCAAATAAAAAATCACGAATCATAGCTCAGTGCGTTGACCATTTACTATAACGGCATCTCCTTGTCCACTTTTCCTAAAAAAACTTGTTCAATAATGCCACCAGTCTATAATCCACAACAAACAGTGATTTTTTCGGATGTAATTGTCGCTGTTGAATCACTTCTAGATTGGAATCATCCCAAATACGGAAATTTTGCATTTGGAACTATTGGAGTAGATCCAAATTGGATCCAAATCGCTGCTCTGGAAACCATCATTGCTGTAGTCAGCAAACCATCTACACAAAGAATAGTTCCGCGGTTTTAATTATTGAATTACTTGAATCTTATACGGATATAGATCAAGATCTTGAAGCAAAATTCGCCATGTCGTTGAAAAAAAGTCCAAGTTTTGTGAACTATGTGAAACCGATAAATTCTGATTTTCACGAACACTTTAGCAATATTCTCCTCACTCCTTGCATTTTTTTTTTATGAATATGTGTTTCAACATCAAGTAGAGAAAAGTCCGTTCGAAGTTTTTAAGCGAACGATGAATTATGCTTTTGCTTTGTCGATTATACGTACCATAATATCGGATGATACATAACTGTAACGGATTCCATATTTCGATAATACATTTTTAAGATTCGTGAACGTTTTTGATGCGGGTAGCGTTCCATGATGAACTATTGAAAATAAATGACCGCTTGAAAAATTAAAAAAAAAATCAACTTCTTCATTATAATCTACCAATTTTTTTCTCTCAATCGTATATGTATGTAAAACTTATCTACTGAAATTTTGTTGTTTCATATTGTTATAATTTTACTTTGGTTAACTTTTCTGAAAAAAAGTGTAAACTAAGAGACAACACGTAACTGAAAATAAACTAGTTTTATGTTTTACTGTTTAAACATTTGTATAGAGTACATACAGTAAATAATGTACTGTACTAATATAGTGTACATTACATAATTACACAGAAGTTACTCAAGATCTGATTTGGTACATTAATACGGTGTGTAAAAGCAAAATTTTTGGAATACTCGTATGTTTCTCAGAAACGCTTTTTTTTTGAGTTACAGCTTGTAAAATATTTTTCCCTAATTTCTGCTCCATTAATGGAATGAAACCATATCAAATTTTTTTGGGACCAAAATTAGAACAAATTTGTTTACTTTATATATATATTTTTTAATAAAAATTCTAATAAAATAGATCCTCGAATTATATCTCTAGTGATTCTGGTGAAAATTGTTGCAAAGCCTAAAAAAACTAGAGTAAAAAAAATACACTTTTTTTAGACTTTCCTTATATTACAACATATGCTGTAATTATTTAGCAACATACGCTGTACTATATTTCTATATAGTTTCTAAAGAATTTATTTCTGAGATAATTGATATAAATAAAATCACCAGAAAACATACAAATTGCAGAAGTTTGACGTTAATATATAATAAAGTTCCACTTACAAAATTGATATTACACGCAGACCTAATGTCTGAATTGGGTAGTGTAATTTTTTTCAAACTTACTAAAATAATAGATTTTAAAATTAACAGATTGATGAATATTAAATATATTAAATTGAACAATAAAATAAATAATCAGACAAAACATGATAACATAATAATCATGAACACACATTTGGTGAAGATATAATAAACATTACAGATATTGATTTCAAAAATGAAGAGATTAATATTATTAAACACGCGTGAAGAGATTAATATTATTAAACACGTGTATAAATTTAACCTACCGACCATAAATTAAAGTAAAATTATCAAAAACACGATTATCGACGTAGAAAATAATTTATTTAAAATTTATAAAACAGATAATAAAAATAAATTAAAAAATAATTTCCTTAATGTAATTGATAGTATTACAAATAATAAAAGCTTGGATATCAATAATAAAGTTCACAATAAACATTAAGACATAAAAGACAAGGACAATCACAAACACTTATGGGGTGTAAAGGGCCCCAATATTAAAATTTGAGATAGGTTCTCAAAAGACCATAAAATTAAAATTTCAGCTTATCAATACCATATCTTTCTCTCTTTCTTCTACGAGTCTCATTTATAGTTGTGAAGTTTGTGTTTTTAAATAAAATGTAAGGGCCCTTTACACCCTTACATATGACGATCCAGATGGTGATAGTAGTTTCTTTTAAAGATTGTGACGAGGGCTAATGACCTTAGCAGTCGATGCCCGTAAAAATTCAGTTAAAAAAAAAAAAAAAATCAATAATAAGAATTCTAATAAAACAAATTAAAAAATAATTATAGTCAAATCAGACAAGTATAACATTCCGGTTATCATTAATAATAATGTATATATATAGATAAAAACAACCAAATTTATAAAATACAGTAAATTTACAGTAATAAAGGATCCCACTACTAAAGTCAAAAAAGAAATAACATCTAAAAAAAAGTAAATACTTAATCAAGGATGAATATACCAAAAAATTATTTTAAAATAATTAATACTAATGCTCCAATACTAAAAGAACTACCCAAAATACATAAAGAAGACATGCCTATAAGACCCGTTATAAATTATGTTAATACATAGGTAAATTTTTATCTAATAAATTGAAAGAATATATTGAAATTGAGAATAAATATAGTTTAAAGAATAGTTACGAACCACAAAAAAAATAATTAAAACACTTAAAATGAATGAAAATAGATAAAAAAGTAATTTATGAAATAATAAATCTATTGAAATTATGTATTAAATACAACTATTTTAAATTTAATAATAAATATTATAAACAAGAAAGGGTCTAAGTACGGATCTCCACTTTCTGCTATTTTAGCAGATATCTTTATGAATGAACTAGAAAACACCCTGGTATCCAATACAATTAATAAACATAAAATAAAAAGAAATAAATTATTTAAATAATAATATTAAATTCACTTTAAACAGAGAAAATAATAACAGTATTGATTACCTAAAAATAAAATTTAACAAAACTTTTATCATTAATAAAATCGATACAGACATTTAAAGAAAACCAACAAAACAGAATACTATAATATATTTTAAATCTTTCCATCGTTGTAATCAAAACATGGCAACCTTTAATTCATTAATTTTCTTTTGTCTTCAGTCATTTGACTGGTTTGATGTAGCTCTCCAAGATTCCCTATCTAGTGCAAGTCGTTTCATTTGGGTATACCCCCTACATCCAACATCCCTAACAATTTGTTCTACATATTCCAAACGTGGCCTGCCTACACAATTTTTTCCTTCTACCTGTGACTCTAATATTATAGCGACTATTCCAGGATGCCTTAATATGTGACCTATAAGTTTGTCTCTTCTTTTAACTATATTTTATCAAATGCTTCTTTCTTCGTCTGTTTGCCACAACACCTCTTCATTTGTCACTTTATCCACCCGTCTGATTTTTAACATTCTCCTATAGCACCGCATTTCATAAGCTTCTAATCTTTTCTTTTCAGGTACTCCGATCGTCCAAGTTTCACTTCCATATAAAGCGACGCTCCAAACATATACTTTCAAAAATCTTTTCCTGACATTTAAATTAATTTTTGATGTAAACAAATTATATTTCTTACTGAAGGCTCGTTTAGCTTGTGCTATTCGGTATTTTATACCGCTCCTGCTTCATCCATCTTTAGTAATTCTACATCCCAAATAATAAAATTCTTCTACCTCCATAATCTCTTCTCTTTTTATTTTCACATTCATTGGTGGATCTTTGTTATTTCTACTACATTCATTCTATTACATTCATTACTTTCGTTTTGTTCTTGTTTATTTTCATGTGGTAGTTCTTGCGTAGGACTTCATACATGCGATTCATTGTTTCTTCTAAATCCTTTTTACTCTCAGCTAGAATTACTATATCGTCAGCAAATCGTAGCATATTTATCTTTTCACCTTGTACTTTTACTCCGAATCTAAATTGTTCTTTAACATCATTAACTGCTAATTCCATGTAAAGATTAAACAGTAACAGAGATAGGGAACTTCCTTGTCGGACTCCCTTTCTTATTACGGCTTCTTTCTTATGTTCTTCAATTATTACTGATGTCGTTTGGTTCCTGTAAATGTTGGCAATTGTTCTTCTATCTCTGTATTTGAACCCATTTTTTTTTTAAATGCTGAACAACATTAATTTATAAAGCGTTAAAATACTTAAAATGTGATAATACAAAATTGAATAATGAAGTTATAAGTTATGAATATTAAATATATAACTTTAAATAATGGTTATGATACTAAATTAATAAATAAATTATGCATCAGAATAAAAAATAAAATACACACAAAGGAAAAAATAAAGCTAACGAACAATAATATAATAAATGAATACGTTAAAATTGAACACAATTCAATTTATAATAAATTTAATAAAATATTTAAAAATGTTAAATTAAAAACAACGTATACAACAAACAATAAAATATATAAATAATGAAGACCCTTCTATTACAATAAATCGTGATAATAATTACAATTTACAAAAACCATCGCGCGTATAGTCCTAATTACGAAAATTGTGACTTAAAATATATTGGAATGACAAATCGTTCATTCGCCAATAGAAATGAAGAACACATTATTTGTATTATTAAAAGTAATAAAGAAAAATCTAATTTCGCTGTACACATTTTAGAAACTGGACGTAATTATAACCCTAACAAATATATTAAAATATTAGAATACAAAAACAATTATTATAAAACCAGTATTTTAGAAAAATTTCATATATATTTGAATAATAATAAATTGATGCCAGATTCGATAACGATATCCTTTATAAACAAATTATATAATAATTAATTATTAATGGGTTAGTAATATTTCATTTAATGTTAACTCCATTTCATAATAGTTGCAAACATCTTACGAACATGACGTTACGGTCTTATTGACGTGCAAGTTAATTTTATTTCTTGACGATGACTATTATGAACGTAATAATTTTAATTTAAATACAATTATATATTAGAATTTGAATTAACATATTTTGGAAAATCCCTGATGATGGAGTAACGGTTCCGAAAGTACTCGGTTATATACATTTAAAATTGTTGGGAAGTGGAACTTTATTTTATACTACAGGACGATTTTTTAGTCCTGTTACCTAATTGTTAATGTCTGGTAATTTTTTTCTAAGAAAGGGAAATTTTGTTTGGTGACACGAGGTTGGTAGCACTACTCAACCGGTATAGATACGGCAGTGTGAGTTGATTCTCCTTGAGCTGTGTAAACTTTTGTGCCGTTTCCGGTCGTGTTACGAACAGAATGTACTTTAACATAAAACAACGAGTTTTCATCCTTGAACAATATTTTGCTACGAAATCGTATGCGAGTGTAAAAGAATCAATTCAAATTAAATTTGTTGGTGTTCCTCCGCCAGAAAAAATTCAATTTTTTAGGCTAGCAAACTGATTTCGAGAGACAGGTAGTGTTTGCGACAGAAAACGTAGCGGTCGACCAACTCGCTTGACAGATGACGTTTTAGAGAATGTGAAAACAAATTTACTCAGACAGTAAATGGTGAAGTATACAGAAATATTGTACGCCAATTTGTGTTCCTCCTGGAACCTCAAGAATGGTATTGCTGGTTTCAGCAAGACGGCCCTACATGCCACACGTCTCGAGAAACCACGGGTTGTCTGCAAGAGTTCTTTGATGATCGAATAATAAGCTAGGGCTTATGGCCTCCAAGGTCCCCAGACCTCACATCTCCTGACTACTTTTTTGGGGGCTATATTAAGTCCGAGGCCATCAAAACCAATCCTCACACTATTGATGAACTTAAAGTCAATATTACAGACTTAATCACGAATATTTCCAATGAAACTCTTAAGAAGGTTTCTGCTAATATGTTGAAAAGAGTCCGTGAGTATATAACCGCAAGGAGTAGGAATTTTGAGCATATTCTTTAACAATTATGTAAGTAATAGCTTTTTATTAAATCTCTTTTGTAAGTAACAAATACATTTTTTTATTCCACCTAAATTTCCCTTTCTTAAATTACATTTAAAACTGGGTAACAGAACTAAAAAATCACTTTGTATTAATACCTACGATGCCAAATGCTTAGTAAATTAAATTTGACTTTAATTCAAAGCACATTAAATTTTGGCAGAAAAACGATTCAACCTTATGATTCCAAAATATTTTCATTAAAAAAAATTCTTATATCATCTCTCGAAGTATTAGCGTATTATTTTGAATCATGAAATAATACGTTTATTTGACCCCTGGTTTAGATTACCTAGTTTAACTAGCATGAGATGTCTTTTCTTACCATACACCAGGTGTCTGTTATTACTTCGGTTATGATACTAATCACATACAGAGCTACTCCTGAAACAAAGCTGATGGGAAAAATTTATATATTTTTTTTTTATAAATTAAATAAGCGTAATTTCTGAAAATCTTATGTTATTAGCGCCGATAAAATTTTCTTATAATAATCAAAACATTTCAATTTAGTCGTAGAATATAAATTAATGAAGAAATAATCGACTAAGAAATTAATTCAAAAGTATTAATATGTTAATAATATGTGCTTCGATAAAAATTTATTCAGCAGGTGTAATAAAAAGTGGCATTGAAAAACATGCATAAGATACACTCATTCACGGTTATGTCCTTTGATTGTTTTTAAGTAGAACACAAATACCGGAGCAAAATTTATCCTTGACGTTGAGTTGAATTTATACCAATTTCAACTCTAATATAGAATACAATATAAATTTTAATTGGTTTGTGGCAAAAAAAAAAAGGAAAAGTAGAAGCTGATTATTTACTATTGAATATTATGATGTAATTCCACACCTGTAGTTTATTTATACAAATAAAAGTACGCGCGCGCACACACACAACATAAATATAAACTCATATATATATATATATATAAAATGGCTACATGACTATATAATGTTTAGACTACTGAACTACACAAAACAAACAAACTGTAATCAAATACACACATTCACGTGCGAGAATGCAAACAGATTGAGAGAGAGGAGCGTGAGATAGTGTATGTATAAATTTTAAATTGATTAATAAAATAAGCTGATAATTAATACCTTATACATTGAAGTATTTTGGAACAAGCTATAAACTAATTTAAGTTCTCCGTTATCACTTGTTCGTGCAATTTGTTCATTTATCAGTTTTTACTTCGGCAAGTAATTAAATCGAGCGGTTACATCCCGGTCATCGTTGGTTTGCATACTTCTTTGGAAAATAAAATTTGGGAAGGAATTAGAAGTTTTGTGTCCTGTATACGGTAACAAAAATTTACAATTAAGAGCGCAAGTTAATATATGAACTTCCAAACATACTGATATTGAGGAAAAATATCATAAGAAAGGAGTAAATAATACACCACAAGAAAGTGGAAAAAAGGAAAAAAGTGGAAAAATGTGCTTAAGAGAAATTTTGAATGAAGTTAAAAGAAACAGAATAAATGAAATTAAACAAAACATTAGAAGAAAGAGGTGCATAAAACCGGTCCTACTGGAGAGTAAAACCAGATAACAGAATATAACATTCTACTTTTATAGAATCATAAAATCAAGTTAAAAAAAAGGGTAATAGATCAGGCAGTTTAAAGATTAACTTCAAAAACATTTACCAAATTACGATATACTTTGAAGTATTATGTTAGTATAAGGTAAGTGTTAGTATATTGTAAAACTAAAATTATGGTGGTAAAAAATGTTTAAATTAGCGTTTAAAATTATTATCGGGTCACTAAAGTATTTCATTTAAAAACAACTCGGTCTAAGTGAAATGAAATGAACAAACAGTACGTTATGATTTAATTTAAAACCAAATCAACATAGAAGAAAAAACCAGTAGTGTTACTGTAGGTGGGAATTATCAAAAACCGGTTTGTTATTAAAGTAGATATTGGCGAGTAGTTGAGATATATATATATATATATATATATATATATACACTTATAAACATATTACACTATTTGTAATGTTGCAACTATTGAATCAAAGAAAGAAATTAAATACAACAAAGAAGTACCACAGAAGTTTAAAAGTTCTTACAAAAGCTAAATTATTAAATGTTATATACGCTAAAATATTTGTGGGTACGCAACTTGGTATAAACGATGTAAAAATTGGTATGTGTAATGTGTAGAAGGAAGATTGTAGTTAACTCTTAGAATTAACACCAAGAAAAATTCAAAAGTAATAAGTAGTTGAAATGTTAATTAATTATACATTTTTTTTTATATTTATATTATGATTTTCATTCAAGTAAAATAAATTATCTACTGCATTACAAAATTGTAAATGGTTTTCTTATTATCACTCACATAAGATTTGTTAAACCTCCTCAGGTAACAAAATTTGAAATTTTTACCTTAATAACCCTAATATATAGTAGAAATAACAAAGATCCAAAGAATTTTGTTATTTGGGAAGTACAATTACTAAAGATGGACGAAGCAGGAGCGATATAAAATGCCGAATAGCACAAGCTAAACGAGCCTTCAGTAAGAAATATAATTTTTTTACATCAAAAATTAATTTAAATGTCAGGAAAAGATTTTTGAAAGTGTATGTTTGGAGTGTCGCTTTATATGGAAGTGAAACTTGGACGATCGGAGTATCTGAGAAGAAAAGATTAGAAACTTTTGAAATGCGGTGCTATAGGAGAATGTTAAAAATCAGATGGGTGGATAAAGTGACAAATGAAGAGGTATTGCGGCAAATAGATGAAGAAAGAAGCATTTGGAAAAATATAGTTAAAAGAAGAGACAGACTTATAGGCCACATACTAAGGCATCCTGGAATAATCGCTTTAATATTGGAAGGACAGGTAGAAGGGAAAAATTGTGTAGGCAGGCCACGTTTGGAGTATGTAAAACAAATTGTTGGGGATGTAGGATGTAGAGGGTATACTGAAATGAAACGACTAGCACTAGATAGGGAATCTTGGAGAGCTGCATCAAACCAGTCAAATGACTGAAGACAAAAAAAAAAAAAAAAACCCTAATATATTGAAATTTAAAAATATTTATAATTAATTTTTGAATAGGATGAATAATATTCGTTAAAAAAACCGTGCTATGGTACAATTAACAGAAAAACTATAGAAATCTTTCAATCTCACGTATAAGCTTTAAGCTAATGCCGGGAAATATCATAATAAAAAAATTAATCATCCAATAAAAAAAAAGAATATATCATCTGTAATAGTATAATATCTCAATAAAAGATCACATAATTTTTGAATTATTAGGACTACAAATTGTGTAGGCAGGCCACGTTTGGAATATGTAAAACAAATTGTTAGGGATGTAGGATGTAGAGGGTATACTGAAATGAAACGACTAGCACTAGATAGGGAATCTTGGAGAGCTGCATCAAACCAGTCAAATGACTGAAGACATAAAAAAAAAAAGGACTATAAAGCTCTATTCGGTAATATATTTTTAACCTTGTTACAAGATCACAGAATATTTACAAGCGAGTAAAAATGTTCAAGTTATTTGAAAATTGGAAATAGAGATTTAAGGAATTGTCTAATCATCAACGAAATTATGAATTAATTATTACTTAAATTACTTTCTTTTTTATTTCTTACTTTTCTTTCTTTCTTTTTTATTTTTGGTTTTGGTTTTGTCGTGCATCTTAACGGGACCAGTTTTTTTTAAACACATCTACAAATATTAAAAATCCATAGAAAATTAACAATTTATTTGATTAGATTAACAATGAAAGACTGAAATAAAATTTCTACTTTCTCAATAAAATAAACGGGTTTCGTTTGTTATCACTAAATAGTACCAAGATTCTCTTTTAATAAGGTCAGTATACACGATAAAATTGAGGGTTATCATTAAATTAACAAGAAAAAAATATGTTGTACTTTAAAATAACGTACGTTACCATTTATAACTGATCATGTTTTAGTGATCTACTGAAATATGTTTTTAGTATCCAGCTAATCAGGTAGTAAATTAGTTTTCAATGACAAAAATAAAATAATATCTGTTTAATAGTATTAAGTATTCAGTTTCTTGATTTAACAGAGCCTAGGTTAAACCAATGAAATTAATATACTTAATGTCATAATGTAATTTAATCAATGTTACTTCTAAGCCACATTAAAATTAATCTTCAGTCAAAACTGAAGTGAGCGCTTTTCCCGTAGTTATAATAAATAAATAATATATTCTTAATTAAAATATATTCTACATAATACTGGAAATCCAAGTCAATTATTTGCTACCTTCTAATTAACTGTCAATTATTATATGCAAGAAATGTAGAAGTCCTTTTACAAATAAATAATTAATTGTAGCGACCTATTATGAATAAGTTTATTTATGATAGTGATGTTGTTGTTGACCTTTCAGTAATAAAGTCATAGGGAGATCATTAATTAATTAAATTTAAAAAAAATTTAATTAAATGTTGTTCTAATTCGAAATATCACTCTAATAAAACTTTATTACCAAACAATTTGTAAAATACATTTAGTTAAAATAACAAATCGGTAATACGCCCGATTAATTATAAACTTACACAACACATGACCATTTTAATAATATCAAATATTTATGTTTGTATACATTTATATCATATCTTATTACCAGTACTTTGACAGGTCTTATGCTTACTCCGTTCCTTTTTGTTCAGTTAAATGTTTTAATTTTAGCATTGCAATATACAACACATTCAGTTATTTCTCAGCGTCAGATAATGGTAATTAACTCAGCGTCAAATATTGGGCAGGCTCCTGCCTGCCCAATATTTGACGCTGGAGCCTGCCCAATATTTGACGCTGTAGGTTTCCTGATGAACAAGAAGATAGGGAGGAGAGTTTAGTATTTCACGACGCATAGCAATAGAATCATTGTAATAAGGATAAAATCAAAACCTAAACCGACAACGATTGTTAACGTCTATATGCCTACAAGCGCCTATGATGATGATGAGGTAGAGTGTGTATAAGAAGAGATTGATGAAGCAATTAAACACGTAAAAGGAGATGAAAATTTAATAATAGTTGGAGATTGGAATGCAAGCATTGGAAAAGGCAAGGAAGGAAATATAGTGGGTGAATACGGGCTGGGCAAAAGGAATGAAAGAGGGGACCGACTTATAGATTTTTGCACGAAGTATAATTTAGTAATTGCCAACACCCAATTTAAAAATCATAATAGAAGAATATACACTTGGAAAAAGCCAGGCATCAGATACTGCAAGGCATCAGATAGATTACATCATGGTTAAGCAAAGATTTAGAAATCAACTCGTTGACTGCAAAACTTACCTGCTATAAACAGGAAGTTCAAACTGGCGAAAGAAGAGTGGATTAAAGAAAAGTGTTCAGAAGTGGAAAGAGAAATGAATATTGGTAAAATAGACGGAGCATACAGGAAAGTTAAGGAAAATTTTGGGGTACATAAATTAAAATCTAATAATGTGTTAAACAAAGATGGTACACCAATATATAATGCGAAAGGTAAAGTCGATAGATGGGTGGAATATATTGAAGAGTTATACGGAGGAAATGAATTAGAAAATGGTGGTATAGAGGAAGAAGAGAAAGTTGAGGAGGATGAAATGGGAGAAACAATACTGAGATCTGAATTTAAGAGAGCATTAAAAGATTTAAATGGCTCCTGGAATAGACGGAATACCTGTAGAATTACTGCGCAGTGCAGGTGAGGAAGCGATTGATAGATTATACAAACTGGTGTGTAATATTTATGGAAAAGGGGAATTTCCGTCAGACTTCAAAAAAAGTGTTACAGTCATGATACCAAAGAAAGCAGGGGCAGATAAATGTGAAGAATACAGAACAATTAGTTTAACTAGTCATGTATCAAAAATCTTAACTAGAATTCTATACAGAAAAATTGAGAGGAGTGTGGGGGAAGTGTTAGGAGAAGACCAATTTGGTTTCAGGAAAAGTATAGGGACAAGGGAAGCAATTTTAGGCCGCAGATTAATAGTAGAAGGAAGATTAAAGAAAACCAAACCAACATACTTGGTGTTTATAGACCTAGAATAGGCATTCGGTAACGTAGACTGGAATAAAAGTATCAGAATTTAAAAAAAACTAGGGTTCAAATACAGAGATAGAAGAACAATTGCTAACATGTACAGGAACCAAACAGCAACAATAATAATTGAAGAACGTAAGAAAGAAGCCGTAATAAGAAAGCGAGTCCGACACGGGTGTTCCCTATCTCCGTTACATTTTAATTTTTACATAGAAGTAGCAGTTAATGAAGTTAAAGGACAATTTAGATTCGCAGTAACAGTACAAGGTGAAAAGATAAAGATGCTACGATTTGCTGATGATATAGTAATTCAAGCCGAGAGTAAAAAGGATTTAGAAGAAACAATGAACGGCATAGATGAAGTCCTACGCAAGAACTATCGCATGAAAATAAACAAGAACAAATCAAAAGTAATGAAATGTAGTAGAAATAACAAAGATGGACCACTGAATGTGAAAATAGGAGGAGAAAAGATCATGGAGGTAGAAGAATTTTGTTATTTGGGAAGTACAATTACTAAAGATGGACGAAGCAGGAGCGATATAAAATGCCGAATAGCACAAGCTAAACGAGCCTTCAGTAAGATATATAATTTGTTTACATCAAAAATTAATTTAAATGTCAGGAAAAGATTTTTGAAAGTATATGTTTGGAGTGTTGCTTTATATGGAAGTGAAAGTTGGACGATCGGAGTATCTGAGAAGAAAAGATTAGAAACTTTTGAAATGCGGTGCTATAGGAGAATGTTAAAAATCGGATGGGTGGATAAAGTGACAAATGAAGAGGTATTGCGGCAAATAGATGAAGAAAGAAGCGTTTGGAAAAATATAGTTAAAAGAAGAGACAGACTTATAGGCCACATACTAAGGCATCCTGGAATAGTCGCTTTAATATTGGAAGGACAGGTAGAAGGGAAAAATTGTGTAGGGCAGGCCACGTTTGGAATACGTAAAACAAATTGTTAGGGATGTAGGATGTAGAGGGTATACTGAAATGAAACGACTAGCACTAAATAGGGAATCTTGGAGAGCTGCATCAAACCAGTCAAATGACTGAAGACAAAAAAAAAATCAGTTATTTCTCTTGCATATTCAGTATTCTCCAAGAAAGAAGGGATGAAAATAAAAGTGAGTAATTACTTATAAGTAATAACTAGAAAAGCATAGTAAGTATTGAGTAGGAATAGTAAATACTTTAATTTTGTGAATAAAATTGGGCATTTATCGATCAGAAATTACTGAAAAGATTCAATATTTACTTGTATCTGTTAAGTAATTACTGATAATTTTCTAAGTAATTGCCTTTTTTATGTAATTACTGAGATTTTTTTTTATGTATGTTAAACTAGTTGGTACAAGTTTTTAATAATTTAAACATTTAATAATGTTATTACATTTATAATTAGATTTTTACAGTAACATATCAGCTTTTGTATATTCATTGTGCAAATTTCATTTGTGTGATACCTAGCATTTCAAAACTTATGACTTCTATCAAATCAAATCATCTATCTTGTTAAAAATGTCTAACGAGATTGACTTTAGTGATAGTGAAATAATCCGATTCAGTTGTAGGAAAAATAGAGTCCAGGTCACAACAATTATCCCAACACTGTAATTCTTTACAATTATCACGAATAGATTTTTATCTACCAAAGAAAAGACGTGAAATTACATAAAAATTAAATATGAAAAAAGATTGTGCAAACGGTAACTGTAGATAAACTGAAAAGAATTTTGAATAACTTAAAAATTGATGATTAAAATGATGATTCACAAAAATCCTACTAAAGAGAACATCAAACTTAAAGAATAGGAAAAAACTTTGTACATATTTAAGAGAAATTTGAAAACACTATTGTCTAGCAAATACCAGATACAAATTGCATTGGCGAAGGTATGTTGAGAAAGGTCATAAATTTGAGAATCCAAAGTAAATATTCTTGTTCAATGATCGTCATTGCCATCATCAACATTATTAGCATCAGAACAATAAAGGATTATCATTCACAACGACGAACTCGACACCACGTCATCATCATCATCATCATCATTATCCACTAATGTAGATAAAAGAAAAAAAATTAAGAAATGGAATCCTACGAAATAAAAAGATCGATCTATATAAAAAAATGTGTTGCCGCGGTCAACTCAAAAAAAAAACTGGTTCTTATTGAAAAGTTAGATTTAATAGGACACAAAAAAGACCAGAAAAATTAAAAATAAAAAAGCTTGAGAATGAACTTTCAAGATAACAACAAAAAGAGGTTAATGAAGAAAATGGTGAAAAGACAAAAATCCGCCTCTTCAGCACACTTAATAACTCAATTCTCCTCTATGGTCAGAAATTTGGACCCTCCCTTCAAACAAACAAACAACAAACCGGCTAGAGGTTTGTTCAAACAAATCGGTCGGTCCAAACAAACTTGAACCGGCAGGTTTTCCAAATGTGGTGCTTGCGCTTGGTCATACAGGTCTCACTTTATAACCATATCCGAAATAAAGTCATCAGATCCAAATGCGAGCAGTAACCAACAGTTGAAGAGCAGATCCAAACGCAGAGGCTGAGATGGTTTGGTCATATAGGTCGGATGGACCCAGTTCGTTTGCCACACAGACTCTTCGGTAGGTAACGTCCTACTCAGTAGAAAATTAAAAAATCGGCTCCAAAGAAAACTTGGATAAAGCAAGTTGCAGATGACCAATCAGCGAATTGACTTCGACCCGGCCAGGACCATCGCTAAAGACTATAAAGCTTGGAAAAACGTTATTAGATAAGTTCGGAATCTTGCGGTACTCACAGCAGCGTATTGGTTGCACGGCCAGCCGCCCCCTCCAGTCACCAGCTAGGGATCAAAGAAGAAGAAGAAAATCAAGAAAATAGTGGGTGGTTTCAATCTATATGATTTTCTTTTACTAAATGAATAGTACATTTTTTTTTTTTTAATTAGCAGTATCTATGTTTTGGAAAATAAGAAAAATATTCGTTTATTTTTTCTATCCTTATTACATTTTAAAACAAATAGGTAAAAATTTCGTATTAATGAAAACCTCTCTGCTAAAAGACACATATTCCAGTTAAATTTAGAAACTTCATAACAAATTATGCAGCGTCTCCAAATTCGACTGATTGCTTCCAACCATCACATATTACCGGAACATTAATAGTGGCATAACTGTCAATAAATATATGATCCGATAATTTAAACAATCAAGAACCCGCTAATTATAGTTTGAATTTTGAATCTATTACTCCACTTTTCTTTGGCTTGAGCAATTTCAACTGCTTTCGTGGAAAACTAATCCATTCTTCTTTTATAAAAACAACCTTCTTAAGAGTACGATTAAGAGTAGTACAACCTAAATCGAATATTTTTGTAGCATTACTTATATGTACACCGAAATCCTTGCTAACACCATTCTGAAATCCAAGATGTGACAAATATTTAAGAAAAATTGTAATTTTTTTTGTGCATTTAAAGAATCATTTAAAGAAGTGTTAGGAGAAGACCAATTTGGTTTCAGGAAAAGTATAGGGACAAGGGAAGCAATTTTAGGCCTCAGATTAATAGTAGAAGGAAGATTAAAGAAAAACAAACCAACATACTTGGTGTTTATAGACCTAGAAAAGGCATTCGATAACGAAGACTGGAATAAAATTTTAAGCATTTAAAAAAAATTAGGGTTCAAATACAGAGATAGAAGAACAAATGCTAACATGTACAGGAACCAAACAGCAACAGTAACAATTGAAGAACATAAGAAAGAAGCCGTAATAAGAAAGGGAGTCCGACAAGGGTGTTCCCTGTCTCCGTTACTTTTTAATCTTTACATGGAACTAGCAGTTAATGATGTTAAAGAACAATTTAGATTCGGAGTAACAGTACAAGGTGAAAAGATAAAGATGCTACGATTTGCTGATGATATAGTAATTCTAGCCGAGAGTAAAAAGGATTTAGAAGAAACAATGAACGGCATAGATGAAGTCCTACGCAAGAACTATCGCATGAAAATAAACAAGAACAAAACAAAAGTAATGAAATGTAGTAGAAATAACAAAGATGGACCACTGAATGTGAAAATAGGAGGAGAAAAGATTATGGAGGTAGAAGAATTTTGTTATTTGGGAAGTAGAATTACTAAAGATGGACGAAGCAGGAGCGATATAAAATGCCGAATAGCACAAGCTAACCAAGCCTTCAGTAAGAAATATAATTTGTTTACATCAAAAAATAATTTAAATGTCAGGAAAAGATTTTTGAAAGTGTATGTTTGGAGTGTCGCTTTATATGGATGTGAAACTTGGACGATCGGAGTATCTGAGAAGAAAAGGTTAGAAGCTTTTGAAATGCGGTGCTATAGGAAAATGTTAAAAATCAGATGGGTGGATAAAGTGACAAATGAAGAGGTATTGCGGCAAATAGATGAAGAAAGAAGCATTTGGAAAAATATAGTAAAAAGAAGAGACAGACTTATAGGCCACATACTAAGGCATCCTGGAATAGTCGCTTTGATATTGGAAGGACAGGTAGAAGGAAAAAAATTGTGTAGGCAGGCCACGTTTGGAGTATGTAAAACAAATTGTTAGGGATGTAGGATGTAGAGGGTATACTGAAATGAAACGACTAGCACTAGATAGGGAATCTTGGAGAGCTGCATCAAACCAGTCAAATGTCTGAAGACAAAAAAAAAAGAATCATCTCTAGTTTCATATTTCAGGTAAAATCAAATTCATGATAAACTCAACTGATCCTTTCTCAAAATGCAAAACCTCTTTGTACCGGTTTTCACAGACTTTTTTCTGCTCTACCGACAGCTTTTTACATTACGGATGCTCATAACAACCACTTAAGTAAGCAGTAAAAATTTTCATTACAATTACTGTTAACTGTAAAACTGATAAATTTAAGAAAAGTAAAAAATTACAAAAATATATTTGATTACACATAAAAAATTATTTTTTAAAAAGCTTTTATTTAACTAATATTAATATTAACATTAATAAAAAAAAGGAAACAAATTAGAAAAACCCGCTAAAACGTAAAAAATAAGAATTAAAACAAGTTGAGAATTTTAAACAAAAAAATATAATATATTAACAAATATAAAAATGCACTGAAAAGTAAAAAATAACCAATAAATAAATGTAATAATTATTAAATTTTAAAATTAAAAGAAATGAAAATATTTAGTTAAATTAAAGCGTGGCGCAGTTTTTATAATTTATTTAAAACAACACAAATTTATTTTTACAATAATTAATCTTCATTTTCATTTTCAATAACGACGCGAGGAGGCGGAATGGTCTGCTGGAACCTCTCCAGTTGAGGCTGACTAGGTACAAGTAACGATCTGTGAAAATGCACCCGCTCGCTTTCTTTGTACGTGTTCTCACATAGTTGAAGTTCCTCTTCGAATTCTGCTTGTAATCTAAGCAAAATTGAACGCACTCTTTCCGCTAAAAGTTTCATTTTATTTAATTATGAATTTTTATTTAATGAATTCATAATTACGATTACAATTATAATAATTAATAATTTTTCAGATTACCGTCAAACTGTAATAACTTTGTGCAAGATTTCTAAATTTAATTTTTTATTTTCAATCTTATTAACCCCTAAAGGTCATCTCGGTGCAAATTTGAACCATCAAAGAAATAAAACTGAGTTATTTTATTACAGATAAATAAAGTATATACATATACTAAACAACCTCATTAAACAACAAAATATATTATAAAATACAGCAAATGTCTATAAATACTTATTCCAAAGTATTGTTATAAAAACTGCGCCACGCTTTTATTTAACTAAATATTTTCATTTCTTTAATTTTTAAATTTATTAGTTATTACATTTATTTATTTTTTATTTATTAGATATTTATATAATTTATTTTTTACTTTTACAGTGCATTTTCATATTTGTTAATATATTATATATTTTTTTTAAATTCTCAATTTTATTTAATTCTTATTTTTTACTTTGTAGAGGGTTTTTCTAATTTGTTTCCTTTTTTTATATTAATGTTAATATTAATATTAGTTAAATAAAAGCTTTTTTTAAAATAATTTTTTATATGTAATTAAATATATTTTTGCAATTTTTTTTATTTTTTACTTTTTAATTTTTATGAACAATAAACTTTTTACACCCAAAAAAATATTGTTAATAATATTTATATCTGAATATTATTGTTTGTTCAAGTTTGTTTGTTTATTAAGACTATAAAGTAAAAATATTTATTTTTACACATCGAAGTTACGTACGTATACCAAATTTCATTGATTTTCATACGATAGTTCAAAAGATGTAGCAGTTGCTTGATTATAACTAAAGCTTTGTTTTGCTTTCCTTCTGGACGCCATTTTGTTATTTTCAAAAAAAAAATTATATCTCAAGAACGGGTAAACCTTCTTTAATTAAATTCGGCAAATCTATGACTAGTGACTTGTTCTACAAAATAAACAATTTAAAAACGTCAGCTTCAAAAGTTAAAAAATGGGGGTCATCTTAATTTTTTAATTTTCGATATCTTTGTAATTATTCGTATGATCTAATTTTTTCTTATTGAAAATATATTAAGCACTTTATTTTGAAAAAAATGACATCTAATTTGTAAAAATCCGTTGACAAACAATTGACTTATTGCAACAATTAACCCGGCAGTAAGCTTGCACACCGTTATATAAATTGATAATTTTTTTGCCTGTTGTTATTTCCTCCACTAAATGTATTAAAAATTATCAATAATAAATAAAAATTGTAAATTAATAAAAAATAAATTAATAATAATAAAAATTATCAACTTGCATTATGGTGCACAAACATACTACCGGGTTAATTGTCTGCAATAAGTCAATTGTTTATCAACGGATTTTTACAAATGTGGTGTCATTTTGTTCAAAATAAAATTCGTAATAAATTTTGTAATGAGAAAAAATTTGGTCAAACAAATAATTACAATGATATTGAAGATTAAAAAGTTAAGATAGCCGGCATTTTGAAAATTTGAAGGTGACATTTTCAAAAATTTTTATTTTGTAGAATAACACACTAGTCTTAGATCCTCCAATTTTAATTAATGTAGGGTTAACCGTTCCTGAGAAAATTTGTTTTCAAAAGAAAGAAGCAAAATAGGACTTACGTCGATATGAAGGTTTTTTTTTTTGCTCATTTTGGTGTCCTGAACCAGTTTCTGAAGTTCGGCGAATACATCCTGGAACATTCTGTATAATATATATATATATATATAAACATGTTATAAATATTAACATATATACATAGTAGATATATATTTTTAAATGTGTTTCTAATTAAATTCTTTTTAAATTTAATGATTGATTTAATTCAAATGTTTATGTAAATAATTGTTATAAGAAACTGCAGGTTGCACTTGATGTGAAGGTAAGCAAGCATCAATCACATGATCACAAAGCAGTTGGTACGATCGGATTGCCTGCCTGACATATCTGAATGTATAAAATATTAACAAGAAGAAGAAAATTTAAGCATTAACATTCGTATAATGCCTCAGTCACTTTAATTCAATTTTTTTTTTTATTAAAACATACGGAGTATAAAATTCAGTTCTAAACAAAATATGTAACACGAAATTTAGTCTTCATGAAATATTAACCGTACTGATTTGACATATGTTGAAATTATTTTGTTTAATCAGGAACAATGTTTTGTTACGTCGAGCTCATCGCACAGGTAACTAATTCACCTGTAATTAGGAACGACATAACCGCTTTTTATAAAAAAAAATAAACATACAAAACGTACTGCAAACTAATATTTTAGGAGTTGACATTTCCAGTGTAAAATACATTGCAAATAAAATATACAGAGTAAACAAAGGTAATTTTTATATAAACGTAACAAATTTATATCTTTTTGGTCACAATAAAATAAATTACACATTAGAAATATGTTAATAAAAAATAAACGAATATTATTATGCGTAAATAAATACTTGGCAATGATTTTACATTGATAAATGTTAAGAATACAGAACAATTAGTTTAACTAGTCATGCATCAAAAATCTTAACTAGAATTCTATACAGAAGAATTGAGAGGAGAGTGGAGGAAGTGTTAGGAGAAGACCAATTTGGTTTCAGGAAAAGTATAGGGACAAGGGAAGCAATTTTAGGCCTCAGATTAATAGAAGAAGGAAGAAAAACAAACCAACATACTTGGCGTTTATAGACATAGAAAAGGCATTCGATAACGTAGACTGGAATAAAATTTTCAGCATTTAAAAAAAATTAGGGTTCAAATACAGAGAAAGAAGAACAATTGCTAACATGTACAGGAACCAAACAGCAACAGTAACAATTGAAGAACATAAGAAAGAAGACGTAATAAGAAAGGGAATCCGACAAGGATGTTCCCTATCTCCGTTACTATTTAATCTTTACATGGAAGTAGCAGTTAATGATGTTAAAGAACAATTTAGATTCGGAGTAACAGTACAAGGTGAAAAGATAAAGATGCTACGATTTGCTGATGATATAGTAATTCTAGCCAAGAGTAAAAAGGATTTAGAAGAAACAATGAACGGCATAGATGAAGTCCTACGCAAGAACTATCGCATGAAAATAAACAAGAACAAAACAAAAGTAATGAAATGTAGTAGAAATAACAAAGATGGACCACTAAATGTGAAAGTAGGAGGAGAAAAAAAAATTACGGAGGTAGAAGAATTTTGTTATTTGGGAAGTAGAATTACTAAAGATGGACGAAGCAGGAGAGATATAAAATGCCGAATAGCACAAGCGAAACGAGCCTTCAGTAAGAAATATAATTTGTTTACATCAAAAATTAATTTAAATGTCAGGAAAAGATTTTTGAAAGTGTATGTTTGGAGTGTCGCTTTATATGGAAGTGAAACTTGGACGATCGGAGTATCTGAGAAGAAAAGATTAGAAGCTTTAGAAATGCGATGCTATAGGAGAATGTTAAAAATCAGATGGGTGGATAAAGTGACAAATGAAGAGGTATTGCGGCAAATAGATGAAGAAAGAAGCATTTGAAAAATATAGTTAAAAGAAGAGACAGACTTATAGGCCACAAACTAAGGCATCCTGGAATAGTCGCTTTAATATTGGAAGGACAGGTAGAATGGAAAAATTGTGTAGGCAGGCCACGTTTGGAATATGTAAAACAAATTGTTAGGGTTGTAGGATGTAGAGGGTATACTGAAATGAAACGACTAACACTACATAGGTAATCTTGGAGAGCTGCATCAAACCAGTCAAATTAGTGAAGACAAAAAAAAAAAAAAATTATTTTACAATGTTTATTTTTTATAATATATTTATAAAATATTATGATTATGCAATTAAGCATTTCTTTTTTTTTAAATAGCTCATTATTATTCTTTTAAAATGGTAAAATCTACAATAAACTGGTTTTTTAACTTTTCAGTAATTTTTTGTTTTATTAAGTTTACGAAATTATACCAATAACCCTGCACTTATAAAATCTATTCTTGTAATTATAAAAAAAAAGAAATCATTATTTTAGGTGTGTTTACCGTGATCTGGTTGGTTAAAAAATTTTTCAATCACGTTTTTTTGTTTTTATTAATTATATCCAAACTATATAGCTGCATTTAAATTGGGGCTCCATTCTGCAGGTGTTTCAATAGGTTGAATGTTTTTAATACATGATAATTATTTTGCCGATAATATCAACATTATATTGTTTTCAACTCGTTTTTACATTAATTGGATTATAATTATAATAAAAATATAATGTAAGTTTATCCACTTTTTATAAAACTAATTTATCAGGGAACTTATTTATCCGTCCTTTTCTACTGTGCATATGAGATTTAACCCAAAGCTTAACATTTAACCTTAACACTATTTAACCTTAACACTATTTTTCCCAGTTCTCCACAGATCAATCTCCCTCTCTTTTATTTATTTCGATTACTTAATAAGGTGATAGATTATTTTAATGTGATTGTAAATACATTTTTTGCCGCGTTTATTTAAAGAATGTTCAGACAAAATCGTGGAACAGTAATATACTACTTTTATTCAGAGAAAAGTTTCGCAATCTGCCGAGAGATTGTGGGTTTGATGGATACCCAGAATTTAGAGGAGGAATTTAGAAGAGATTTGAAGCACTCCTTCGGATGAGTTTATTCTGGTTTTACAGACCCTTTTTCTTTTACCTGTTTAGCCTCCGGTAATTAACGTTCAGATAATAATTCAGAGGATATGTATGAGTGTAAATTATGTGTAGTCTTGTATAGTCTCAGTTTGACCATTCCTGAGATGTGTGGTTAATTAAAACCCAACCACCAAAGAACACCGGTATCCACGATATAGTAATCAAATCCGTTTAAAAATAACTGACTTTACTAGGACTTGAACGCTGGAACTTTCGACTTCGAAATCAGCTGATTTGGGAAGACGCGTTCACCACTAGACCAACCCGGTGGGTATTGTTTTACAAACCCTATGTGGATAGATCGTATTTTCTCACAATCCACCCTTTTATCTTACCTTGATCCGTTTCTCTTCGGTTACGTTTGAGAAATTTAGCTAAATTCTAACTAAATCCGTGATAAAGTTGTGAGAGATTTGATAAACCTAACTGACATAGTTACTTCTTTCTTGATGTTTTAGCGATTTTATGAAGGAAAGCTTGTCTGAAGACCTCGTCCGGCAACTCCGTTTTCTATCTAGTGGCTGTATGAAAAGTCCAGTCAAATGTAGAGTTAATTTTTGGTTTAAGCTATATTTCGAATCCGTTCCAATACGTATTAGCTTGGTTCCCTTACACCCTGTCCCGGTAACTTAATATCAGCCAAATCATAATCTCAGTTGGGTAATACATTTTTTATGGAACAGTAGTGATTGTAGTCGCGACTGGTAAAGAGTGCGAATTCTCGAACTCTGGGTGAAAACCGGGATTCCTTTACCCTTTTGAATGCTAATCGTCGTATGTAAAGGCGTATATTAAGGAATCAACTGACGATGGTCGATAAGGAATTAATTATAAAGCATTAAATTAATATAATTTAATTCAAAAATAGGGAAAGAAAATTACTCACTCAATTAACTGTAGATTAGTCTTCCATTTTCAGTTGCATAAGGTGACTCATAAGAAAGCAACAAAAAAAAAAAAAAACACAGTTGTGACATTTTTCACGAGAAATTATTTCTTCATTGTATTATAAAATCCTATACACGACTAAAACTGCTTCTAAAACCAATTTAAGATGCAAGTACAATACTTTTTAATTACTTTTAACAGTTATTTCTTAATTATTTGAAGAAAAAACCTTAGGAAAATATTAAATTATTGTCAAATGATATACCCAATTTTATTTTATACTTCTATTTAAAATTTAAAAATATCACATTAATAGTCTATTAAACATCGGAACACCACTAATTCCATTAAGGTATATATAATAATTAAGATTAAACAGACCGTAAGGCGGGACTCAAACACGGGTCCTTTAGATCCAAGGTGATCTCCAACAACAACCTTAGTCTCCATCTTCATCTGTTAAGACGAGGACAAGGTAAGTAGGCCAACTTTCATGCACGACTTATTTTAATAATTATAATTTCCAAAACGATTCACAAAACAAATAAAAAAGAATTATTTATTTCATCCTGTCCATTTATCGCTCACTTAATTGCAAGCGCAAGAGTGTATGAATGTGTGTGTGTTTCAACGATTAAAACTGGAGGAGTATAAATATGGTACATATATTGCCTCAACTCAAACCCTCTCCCTCTTTTTCACTCGCTCTCTCACTATCTCTCTTTCTATTTATATAAACAATAAACTGACGATGATTTTAATAAGGTTTGGTAATAATTTTCTAGATTAATAAAATTTAAGCTTTTTAATAGAAATTGTATTAAATGTAACAGGCTAACAAGGTTTTGGTTAGATAAAATTACTACTTCATTTATAGTTGCCTTACGTAATTCAATCCGTAACTTCATTACCAAATTCAATTTGTTTGAATTAAATGCTTTTTCTTCTCTTTCTTGCAGTTACTCAAAATATTATGTCAAAATGGTTTGCCATTCAATATGTTTAGGTTATTTTCATTAATATTAAAATTAATAGTCTTTAATTCTCTTTATCACAACATATTTTGATGTTGAATCAACCTACTTTAATGTTAACTATCTATGATTATGTCAAAGTATAAAGCTTTTTCTTCAATCCTATACGAAGACAAGAATATATTTATTTTTATGTGTATTTTTAATATATATATATATATATATATATATATATATATATATATATATATATATTATATATATTATATATATACACTCAAAATATATATATTATATATATATAT